>NC_056743.1:1818331350-1818333850 GCF_019279795.1 Protopterus annectens
GTTATCAAAGGCTTTGGCCATATCAATGTAGGCTGTATGTGTCACCTTGCTTTCATCCACAGCTCAGGTGATTGACACCAAGAAATTGACCAGGTGGAATGAGCAGGTATGACCTACCCTTCACAAAGGTAAACTGTGTGGGATCCTGAGTCTGGAGAGTCCCATATCCTTGTTTATTAGGGGGTCCATATCATATGAGCGAATCACACAAATTGTGAACACTCATAATATCAAACGTACCTGACCTCGAAGTGCTTTTTCTGAGATCGTGGTACAGTGAAGAATGGGATATTTGTCCTTTCCTCATGTAGTGCAATCTCAGAGTTGGAATATATATGTAGCGGGGGGGGTGTGGAGGACCGCAGTTTCCCACAATAGGAAGTTTGAGGTCCGTTACATTTGATATTATGAGCATTTGCAATTTGTGCGATTCACTCATATGATATAGACCCTTCATTAGGTGCATGATGATGCATTCCATAGTTTCACATAACAGACTTGTCAGGCATTTGGGGCAGTATTTTCCAGGGTCTGTAGTTACACTTCATTTGTGGAGAGGGGGTGACTGTAGCAGTGTACAATTCAGTAGGGAAAAAGCCTGAGGTGAGGCTGTGCTTGAACAGGGCACACAGGTAAAGTGCCAGGTCACTCTGTAGTTCATGTAGAATACAGCCAGGGATATTCTCAGGTCCCATATAAGCTGTATTCTTGGCCTTGGACAGTGGAGTTTTAACCTGTGCTGCAGTAATACTGGGTGCCTGGCAGTGTACTGGTATTCTGATTGGTCCTTTGGGGGGAGTGAAGGGTAATGTTTGCACTCAAGATGCCAGCCAGTATATTGGCAGTATTTGTTGGCTCAGTCTGGGAGGTTCCATTGTCTAGTAGCTCAAAACAAATCTTGCTATTGCCATCGAGATTCTTAACATAACTGTATGAGACCTTGTGGTTGTCTTCACTATGTGCTTCAATTCTGTTCTCACAACTAACTTTGTATTATTTGATGAGGGATCTCAACCTTCAGTTGAGGCTGATAAGGGTTGATTTCCAATAATGTGACTTCACGTTATTCCATATTGGTTCTCTCCTTCTGTTGTACAGTGTCTGTATGACAGGGGACCACCAGATCAGCTTCGTTTATTGGAGGTGAGGGTCCTGGTTGTAGTGAGCATGGCAGTACCCATGCATTTCTGTACAGGTTCATAGTGCATTGTTGTTTGATTCAGCTGTCATGCACCTGGTCTCCATTTACATGGCTGCTGTGAGGTTAGCCACCTCTATTGTTATGAGGCCATATTCAGCATTGGAAAGGCTTTTCATGGTGGTTACCTGTGCAGGGGGGCATGGGAGGGCCATGGATTTCCAAAGGTGATTATTTTGTGTTCAGATATAACAAGGGGGAGATGACTATTGGTGTTGAGCAACAGTCGCCCATGTTAGGAAGCACAAGGTCGATTTGATGGGCATGTGCATTGGTACATGAGTAGCTTTCCTAGTTAATGGTGGGGTAGTTGATGTCAACCAGTATGTGTGTGTTAGGTTGGACAATAGCATCCTTCAGGGTGTTTATGGACATGGAGTGTCAGTGTTGGGACATGTTTGGGGTCCTATAGAAGGCTATGACCTAAACCACTGTCCTACCCTATGTTACCTATGTCTGCAGGATCTGTAATGCCTAGGTTGGGCAACACTCTGGAGGTGTGTGCCTCCTTAATGAATATGTAAACACCACCACCTTTGGAGCTTCACTCACAGTTCTGCAGCCAACAGATGTGGAATGGCTAATAGGCTGGTAGTGCATGGGTGCTTACTGCTGCCTTTAACCAGGTCTCTGTTACAGCACAGATGTTATAGTTCCCCATTTTAAGGAATACATCCAGTGAGTGCATTTTCAGATGTAGACGTCTAGTGTGCAGCAGCATGACCCTCAGATTGCATGTTTGTAGCTGTCATATATTTCTGTATATTTCTGTATGCATATACATATATTTATATATATATATATATATATATATATATATATATATATATATATATATATATATATATATATATATATATATATATACACATATATATATATATATATATATATATATATATATATATATATATATATGTATCTATGCATATACATTGATATACATGTGGATGTATATCTCTCTATATATATATATATATATATATATATATATATATATATATGTGTGTGTGTGTGTGTGTGTGTGTGTGTGTGTGTGTGTGTATGTGTGTGTATTATGTATAGATTTGTCCACATATATGCATGTCCATACATGGTTTCACTTCATAATCTTGAATTACTGAAATCTCGAAATTCAGTAACTCGAGACCATGAAGCTGAAAACCAGAATATCGAAAGTGCATAAGAGCGAATTAGAATATCTCAAATCCACGCTTATGTATTTCCGATACGTCGCGTGTAGTGTTATGGTGCCTGAAATCACAGGTAAATGAGTATTTGTGTGTGTTTTTGTACATTGTG
>NC_056743.1:1818338850-1818548850 GCF_019279795.1 Protopterus annectens
AGGTGGTTCCACCCGAAAGTGGTGCAGGAACAGCAGATGAGGAGGTCCCAGGGTGGATCCAAATGTGCTGGGGCCTGGTGCCATGGCCAGATGAGTTGGGAGAGGTGGGTCCGCTGAGACCGGCCTTCCCAAATGTGCTATGGTGTTGCAGTTTTAGAACATATGTGGGTTAGTAATAGACAACACAATCCAGGATTGGTTACAACAGCATGCATAGATATTCCCATTAACCCAAAAAAACAGATTTGGATCAATTGCATAGCAAACAGAACACTTGCATATATGGAACCACAGTGACCATTACAATGGGATGCAAGTTACATTGATTGCAACAGGCCACCAATGATAGTATTTCAACATGTAACATTAATAGAAACACATTTCAATATTTGTTGAAAAATAGGACATATATTTGTTTACTGTCCTTGACATTCCCCGATGTGCTTTCATTACATTTATTCATATGTGACTATACTGTATGGGGCACCTGTGTTTATATTGGGGTTTTACAACGTTATTAAACTGACACCTCACATCTGGACCTACTAAAGTACTCTGGTTAACAAATATGTTATTTAGTAGCTAATTATAAAAAAAAAGTTTGTGTACTGCTTTCACATGTAAAATGCAAATTGTTTATAGTGGGGACCAAACTGGGAAAGGCTGTTTGAAAAACATATGCTCTAAGCACAACACTATTACAGTACTGCTTATGCTGAATGCCTCTTGCTATTTAACTTCTTGTGCTGTTTAAGCTGGACTAAACATAGCTAAGCAATGGGTACACCTGTGCAGCTATGCTTAAACTGTATTGCATGTATAAAAAAAAAATTATATGTTGTGTTTTTTTTATTTGTACAATTCAGAATATCCATGCTAATGCTGAACCTGTTATTCTATTAACTTTCTGCTTTGTGGGATGATTGTCCCTTATGGCTTTGTCCACATTCCTTACTCTCATGGGTTGGGAGGTGTGCACAGTGCTTATGCTGCATCTGTTATTCTATCAAATTTGACTTGGTAGGGATGATTGTCCCTTATGGCTTTGACCAGATTTCTTACCCTGACGGATTAGGGGTCTTATGAGCATTCTCACTCATTTTAAATTGCTGAACAGCAATTCTGGTGGGCAGGGGGCATGTGTATTGTGAGAGCACTAGTCTCAGACACACCCACTGCACTTGTACACAGAACCATGTCTGTTTAACAGCACAGCAGCATGCCTTCATGAATACACATGGCGCACTGCCATGCTGTGCGGGAACAGTCCCTTCCATGCAGTAATAAGCTATTCCTTTACGAAAGTTTGCTGAATCCCGAGATATAATTATTTTATACAATGCTTTTACAAAAGCATGAGATATGGATCAAATGCCTCCCTCTTGGAAATATTCTCTAATCACTTCAATTTTAAAAGAAGGTAAAGATCCTCAAGAATGTTCTTATTTTTATTATATTTGTTAACCGGGAAAGTCCAACTTGGGATGAGCCAATTTTCAGCAGAGGCCTGGGGAGAAATGCTCCAGATGCATGTCTTTGTAAAGTGGGAGGAAACCGGAGCATCTAGAGGAAACTCACACGAATGTAGGGAGAATGTGCAGACTCCACACAGAAGCTACCCCAGCTGAGAATTGAACCAGAGAACCTTTTGCTGGGGAGGCAACAACACTACTGCTGCACCACTGCACTGTCCAGATCTATCTTTTTACTTAATGTAGGTTATAAATTATTCATGTAAATTTTTCCTGATAGAATGAAAGAAATTCTAACAACTATAATTAGTTTAGATTAATCTAGATTTATTCATAAAAGCAAACTTCTAAATAACATTAACAGATGAATTACTTTAATAGACATGATGAATACTCAGAAAACTGAATCTTTGTTTATTAGTTTAGACTTTGAAAAAACATTTATAAATTTAACTAAGGGAACTAAACAAGTAAGTTCTCTCTCCCCTTTATTATTTGACTTAGCTATTGAAATATTTGTTATTATTATTAATTCAAATACCAAAATTCTAGGCTTAGACCGTAACAAAGAATATAACTCCAAAATAATGTTTTTTTGCCAATGATATTCTTTTAACAATTAAAAATACTTCAGAAACACTGGAAAAACTTAAGGAAATAATAGGAAATTTAAAAAGCTTTTAATTTATATTTTAATAGTTCCAAATCTAATCATATTTTATTAATAAACATCCAATAAATGCAAATATTTTGTTTTTGGGTAAAGGATCTAATAATTTATTATAACTAGTTATTAATATTTTCAATAATACAAAAGAAACCATAAACTGTACCTATGAAATAGTAATAATTTTTTTTAACTAAGTTAATTAATTCTTGGAATAAAATATACATTTCATTTGAAGATAGACTACAAATTATTATAGTGTCTTTATTTCCAAAGATATTATGCATAACTCAATCTCTTATATTACCACAAAACAAGAAGCAAATAAAAACAATAAATAGACTATTTTTATGGTATCCAAATAAAACTAGATTAAATATAAATCATCACTTTATACCTTGGAAAAATGGGGCTGTGAACTTTTTAAATATAGAAAATTATGTAAAGGCAGAATTATTAAAATGACCCTTAACGGGTAAGATATAAATTATATATCTAACTGGAAAAATCTTACATTTTCAATTACTGAATATTAATAAGCTAGTTTTGTTTATATTTTATACATGTCAAATTATACAGTCCTTTCTGGGCTTTCTATCTGTAAATATATTCAAGTTTCTACATATTTCCCATCTAAGTCTACCTATTTAAATTTAATCTTAAAAAAAAAATATATATATATATATATATATATATATATATATATATATATATATAAACAATATTGAATAATTAAAATTATAAATCCTAGTTTGAATCTCCAATTCCTTTTTCATTAAAAATGTTATTAATAAGCTACCTATTCACATATTTGACTCATGGAATAATAAGCAACTTTATTACAGTTATCAATGTTTCAAAGGAAATACATGTAAATCAAATGAATCTATTTGTTTAGAATTTAATATAAATTCTAATGAATCAAATTATTTACAATTAATTTTAACATCATTTCAAACTAAGGTTTCTTTATTTTATTTATTTATTTTCTTTATTTATAAATGAATAAATAAATAAAATAAGTTTTCTTCTTTATCTTATTTTACTTTAATTACATTTCTTGAATGGATACTAAGACTAATTGAAATTATTTACAAACATCATTAATTTGATAATTTAATTTAGAAACTATACTCAGTGCTAGCCAGAGATTCTTCAAACTTAGATAATAACTTTTGGAAGTTTTTTTCTAAAGATTATTTTATAGTTTTCACAGACCAAAATAAAAAATCAACTTCTCTTCTCTGTTAAAATACATCTTGGACTCTTTATTGGAGTATATTTACTTGAAAATTTTTGTTTAGATTTTTTTTTAACTCCTGTAAGACTTGTTAAAATGAGAAAGGAAAAAATATCTGAACGTTGGAGATGCAATAAGCAAATTAAGGCAAATTGGTCACATATGTTTTTGATTGCTTAATGGTTCAACATTTTTGGTAAAAGTTCAGTTTTTTAAAGCACTATGGAATGATACATTCATTTTAACAAAAGCAATGGTTCTCTTTAATATTCTGGAAGCAGATATACAAAGGTATGATTTTACATACCTAACTTGGACTATGTTTGTTTTGGACAGAAAATCTATTACAAGAAACATGAAACCTTCTTAAGAATCAAAATTTGAAGACTTTCTTATCCTCTTAAAGGAGGTAGCAATTAAAGGAATCAAAGTAAAAGAGAGAAGAATTTATCCATATAAATTAATCTTCATATAACTAATTATTTAGATTGTTATTCAGATCTGTTTCTTTTTATTGTCTTGTATCATTTATTATTTTTTAGGTCTCAGGCTTACTGTACATATTGTAAATAGTTTCTGTTGGTTCTTTAAAACCTAATTCAACTTATTATTTTATTTGTATAATATTAGAAAGTATGTCATTTTTGTAATCTTGTATTTTCCTTAAAAAATCAATAAAAATATTTCAAGCCAAAAAAAAAAAAGAAACTAGAAAAGAATGAAAAAGAAAAAGAATTAGACAAAAGCATATTTAAGTTAATAGGCTTTAATTTTGGATTCTTGAGGGGTGAGGTGCAAAAGTACACACATCAAAATAAATGTATAGCTGATATGTTTTCTCTTACTGTTGCACAGGTGATTGGCTGCAGTAAGGGGATTGGTTTAATCTAATAGCAAGTTATAAGTGGAAACAAAAAAAAAAAAACAAGAAGGCTACATATAATGGAAAAATGTTTCAGCATATTGTTAGAAGCTTGCAGCTGAGTGCTATATTTTTGTTATATTTCAATATAGAAAAGATTATTATAGGGCAATAAAAGAAAGCTAAAGCACTAGTTTCTTCAAGACTAAAAGTTAATGATTTTTAAAGGCATGCCAGTTGTTTTCCTCATCTGAGAAGTGAATAAAAGTATAAGAATAAATAAAAATATAACACCAATTAGTATAACTAGAAACACAGGCAGTAACACATTTCTTAGACTGGATAACCTCAACTTTAAGTTAGATAAGGCCCTGCAGGCAGTAGCTCACTTCTTAATGTGGACACCTCAACTTTAGGTTAGGTAATACCTGTGTTTGTAGCTGTATGTTTTAGATAATTTTCCTATTAGAGGGGTTAGACTTCATCATTTGAAGGTGTGCATAGTGTGCATCTGTGTGTGTCCTGTAAAATGTGGCATAGTTTTAAATGGAGATGATAAGACAAAACTGTATAAAGAATCAACCTGCCAAAATTAGTGGATGCATGTATCACATAAGCTAGAATCAGACATTTAGAAAAGCTGTCATATATAAAAAGTGGGAATAATGGCTTATTATATTGGCAACAAATTCCATATTATCTTGGAATGGGAATGGTCTCACAAGTATTGATAAAAAGGAAAGAATATTTAATTACATTAATGCAGATTGAAAATAGCAATGCTACAGGAGACACAATTGGAAAACACTGAAAATGTGAATTTGATAAAGAAAGGATTTCTGGATTGATATTCAGCAAAATATCAGGGGCAAAGGAAAAGAGCAATGCTTATATTAATTGCTAGAGAAGCTCAAACACTGATAGAAGAGGGAAAAAAGATGATCATGGTAGATTTGTGATAGTAAGTGGCTATTAGCAAAGGATGATGATTACACTGGCATGTATTTATATTCCACCTAAAACTGCTATTATGAAACTTCAGAATTTTTGGTGAGAAGTATTCAGTCTTCAGCAGGGAATATTGCTTATAGGTGAGAATTAAAATGTGATTTACAAACACTGAGGATGTGTCTGGGGAGCCTTGAATGGAAAATATAACAAAATAGGGTAGATTTCTGAAGAACCTTATGAAAATATTTGGTATGGAAGACATGAATTCAGTAGCAGGAACTTGGAGAGAATTTACATATTATTCCCTAAGGTACAATAACTGGGCTAGACTAGACAGAAATTATATTTCATAGGAACATGTCCATTGAATTAAGAGCTTTGCCATACATCCAATAAATATTTCAGACCATGTCTCAATAATAACTAAAATAAAACTACAGGATAATGAAGTAAAAAATAAACACTGATGCTTCCCCGCCTACTCATTAAAAAGAGAGGAATTTAAGGAATAGGTAATGGAAATTATTTGATAGTTCTTATCGAAAATAGAAAGGACTGCAGAAGTTACAGCTAGTGAGTGGAATAAAATGAAAGAGGAGTTTAAAACTAGAGAAGAAATAAAATACAAGGAGATATAGTTAAGAAGTAATAACATTTATTTTGAGGGACAGATAAAGGTTAAATATTACAGACAGAATAAGGAGAATCTCACAGAGCAGGAAGAGGTATAACTGCAGAGTGCTAAAGAAAAAAATAGGGGAATACCTGAATAATATGCATGAGTTTAGAAAGATGTCTGGTAAACAACTGCTTTTTGATAATAACTAAGGAGCATACAAACTTTTAGTGCAATGACTTATGCAACAGAAAGTTGGCATAGTTGTTGCCAAACTTAGTGAGCCTGCAATATGAAAAAAAAACAGAGATCCTTTAGCAGTATTAACAATATGTCAAATATTTTATGAACATTTGTATAAAATAAAGAAATGAGGAAATCATGCAAAAGCACAAATGGAAATATTTATGGAAGACTTAAATATGCCAAGGTTAAAAGTAGATGAGACTCAACAATTAACAGTTAAGACAGGGAGCAATGAGATAAAAATGGTGATGTATAACCAATCTGAATGAAAGTCTCCAGGAATAGATGGTTTTCATTTAGAAGCTAAGAAGGAAGAAGGTGATAAAGATCTAGAATGTTTTGTTCTATTATTTTAAGAAGAGGGAAGCACCAACATCCCAGGAAAAAAGCTGTTGTGGCTATAAGGAGTAAAGTCAGTAAAGACTCATTGGATCCAACTTAATATAGACCCATTTCAATTTCAAACCAAGATTATAAAGTGTTAATGTCTGCAGTGGTTAAAGGAATGGTAAATGTGTTCCCAAAATTGATAGATGTAGATCAATGTGGTTTTGTCAAGAGGAGGTAAATATTTGAAAACATTAATAGAGCAATGATGATCCAGAGGGAAGCAGAATGTAAGATAATTCTGCTATTTTTGGTGGATCTTGAGGAAGAGAAAGCATTTGACAGAGTAGATTGGGACTTCATGGACAGAGCAATGGAAGCATTTATGTTTCCTTCTACAATAATAAGGTTAATTAGAAGGATATATGAGAGATCAAAAGCAAAAATCAAAGTGGGAGGGTTCTTCTCTGATAAGCTGTGTCTGCACAGAGGAACCAGGCAGGGATGTTCTCTTTCCCATTTATTTGCTTTATATTTAGAATGATTGGTAAAGAAAATAAGGGACACAGAAATCCAAGGATGTAATCTGTATGGTAATAAAAAAAAAGTTGACTTTATTTGCAGATGATTTTATTTTGTATCTGATATAACCAGAAAAGGACATATTAGTGTTATTGAATATTTTGAGACAGTTCCAAGTTTTTTTCAGGATATAAAATTAATGAAGGTAAAACAAAGGCTATAGCTGAAAACTATGTACCTACACATACTTTGGTTCAGCAATAATTATATATATATATATATATATATATATATATATATATATAGGGACATGACAAAATGAAGCATATAAGAGTATGGGTTAAAAGAATTCTGTTATGGCAGCTAAGGATATGTATGATGAAACAAAAAATGTAATACAAAAACTGAGAATCTGGAAGGTCTTGCCTGTGTATATGGATAGCAATATACAAGCAGTAAAATGTTTTTAGTCCTTTTAGTTTTATACATAGATCACACATATTTTTATCAACCAGATGAGAAGCTGTGGATAGTAATTAATAAAGAGTTGAAGGAATCTATCTGTAAGAGGAATAGGGCAAGAGTCAAGTGGGATAAGTTGCTCATTCCAACAGAAAAAGGTAGTCTAGGATTACCTGATTTGAAGGGATATTTTAGAACTACACAGTTAAGGCTCCTATACATAACATAAACAGAACATTGCAATTCAAAGTGGAAAGGGATGATGATGAAGCAGGGGGAAATTTAAGAATAAGTATAGAAATTAATTTAGGATGCAGATCCTCAAGAAAAATAGCAACAGTCATAGAGAACATTATATTCATATAAAAGCAGAAAGAATGCTAAGAACTAAACCAACATGAGAATAGAGAAAGGAGATTGTGATTATAGGGATGACTGCAATTAGGGTACAGAGAATAGGCAAGATGGTGGTAGAATTTACTGGGGGAAGCTGGCAATGGGACCAAGGCATTAGGAACAAATAATTAGAGAGGAAAAGGTAAGAGAATGGGAAATGGCCACAAAAACATTTGGATTGCAGGGTAGAGACTGCCTTCCCTATCAGGGACTGCTATCAAAGTATAGCCAAAGAGAATAGGATATGAGAATCCTAAATAAAAGACCTGCACTGGTTGAGTTTTTAGTTAAATTTAGAACAGAAGCTGCTGTTAAAAATGTGATAGTACAGCATATAAAATATTGTACAATAACTATAGGAATTAATCAGAGGTGGTCAGAAGAGATTAGGAAGAGAGATTATATAAACAATTCACAAAGAAACAATGGGAGTACATATGTATTGCTCCTAAACATGCAACAAAGTCTAGGAGCTTATGATTTTTTCTTTGAACTGTTTGCATAGATACTTTTCAACTATAAGTAGACTCCAAAGAATTTTTCCTCAGGTAGATGGCAAATGTTGGAGGTATAATAGAGAAAAAAGAGGTACCTCAGAGCATATGTTTTCAGAGTGTAATGAGTAGGCATTCTTTAAAAATTTGCTACAGAATATTCTTTTAGCAATACTGGATGAGCAAATGAGTGTAACTAAGGAAATTATTTTTTTTTGAGCTGGGATACAGGGTCTGAATTGTAAAGACATAGTAAGGCCTTGTTAAGTATAATTCTGGTGGCTGCCAAAAAAGCATTTACGAGAAAATGGAAATCAAAGTCTAAAGAAACCACATTTGAAGTGGTGAATATTGTAAAAGAGATAGAAGAACAGGAAGTTGGATTTTTGGAAAGGGTGGGGGCAAATTACACTAAAAAATGAAATTGTGGGAAAAATACATGCATAAAAATGTTTTGGAGGAAGAATGAAGGAAGAAATTGAACAATTTATGTAATGTTGGATTGGTTATATTGTATAGAAGAACATATGCAATGTATAATGTTTGTGAATGTGAACTTAACAATGTTTTGTTTAGTTTTATATAAATATAAGTTTGTCTGTCACAAGTGATAATTCATTAAAGATTTTTTTAACTTGAAATTTAAACTGACATGTAACCCCTTTCTCAATCACATGTCTAGCTAAAATAGTAGATGTTCTTCTCTTTCCGAATGTCAAAAATGTGTTCATAAATGTATTTACGCAATGTGCGATTCATCTTGCCAACATAAAATCCTGCACAGCTTTGGCAATTCACAATATATATATATATATATATATTTATATATATATATATATATATATATATATATATATATATATATATACTTGAAATCATCGAATTACCATTTAAATCTTGAAAACTCATTTCATTGAAAACTCATATCATCGAATCTCAAATCATCGAAAACTATAAAGCAACTGCAATTCGATGAAATGGTAATTCGATGATTTCAAGTGGAACCATATATATATATATATATATATATATATATATATATATATACAATACAGTCTTACACTTGCAGTCTATCTTAAAATGGTGAAGAATATCTGTTTTTGCCTGTGTATGTCATACTGTCTTAAGCATATGTTCACAAGAAGAACAGGACAATGTATCGTTTATTAAATTTATTTTAATAGCAGATCAGTTATAAAATAATTTTCTTTTTAGATTATTCTTATTTCTAAAATTAAACCTAGGTATATCACCAATAATTTTCTGAATACTACTATCTATAGTCAAAACTGGACAATTTCATTTTTTTTATCTTGTACATATACAACACATTTCTGGAGTATGCCACGGTGAAATGTGTAATATCAATTTCTTTGTGATTGATTGCTTTTCATCTTCTATAATGCATTGGACAGTGTGAGACAGTGAGTTCTTTCATCTTATTCACATATACACTGTCATAGCCTTTAGAAATAAAATCACTACAAAAATCTGTTAGTATATTTGTTAATGTATTCTCATTAGTAGTTAATCTAGAAGTTTGAAAGAGCCACCCTTTTACAATATTGTCAAAACATGCTTGGGATGCATACTAGTATGATGCAGATATGAATTCCTCTTAAAATTCTTTTGATAAACGTGTGTGTAAAATATCATCTGATGTCCTTAAGATCATAGTGTCTAAGAATTCTAAGTTATGGTCTGAATATTTCAATTGAAATCACCGAAATCCAGTTGCAGATTTCAGTTATTCATGAAACCTTTGCAGACATTGTGTGTCCCCATGCCAAATCATAAAAAAATATCATCCACAAAATGAATATATAGTAATATATTATTGTGATTGAAGAATATTCTTTCTTTTTCATTTTATCAATACCAAATTGGCATAGGAATTCACACAGAATGTGTCCATTGCCATACAATCTACTGTAAATAAAAGCCGTCATCAAAAATAAATACATTACTCTCTAAAACTATTTCTTCTTCTTTCAGCTTTTCCCGGTTAGGGGTCGCCACAGCAGATCACCTGTCTGCTCATGATTGGCAGTGGAGTTTTACAGTGTCGAGTTGCCAGCCCGGCACCCAACCTTCCACAGAAGGCACACACACACACATGCACTCACACCTAGGGCCAATTTAGAGTGTCCAATCCACCTACAGCATGTCTTTGGGATGTGGGAGGAAACTGGAGCACCCAAAGGAAACCCACGCAACCACAGGGAGGACATGTAGACTCCACACAGAAAGCACCCCAGCCAAGGATCGAACCAGGGAACCTCTTGCTGTGAGGTGACAATGCTAACCGCTGCACCATCATGGCTGTCCTAAAACGATTTCTTATAGAATATATATCAGATTAATTTGTGTAGTGGCAATGTTAGTTCAAACAGATAAATAATTATGGATGGAAATTATATATTCCAAGTTATGAATTACCATAAATAAAGATCTAAAATGTCATAGATAAATACTCTGTGATGGTGTTAGGAATATTCCAGTCCTGAAGGTTATTTAAAGATGTTCATTATCATTAAGAACTCGTTTATGTTATAGAACTTCTGTCTTTAAGACTGTCTCAGTAAATAAGGAAATAGGCTGTGTGACCCAACCTCGACTGGTATCTTTAGGGATTTTAGGTAGACCATATGTCTGGGATATACCTGATTCTATTGCGTAGAGAAAATCAAATAATTCATTAGATTCCACTCATATGTAAATTATATAAGTGTGATTTTAAATCCACAATTTAGAATTTCAAACTCCTTGACAGATCTATATACAGTATTATTAGCTAATATGCTATTCATCAGTGATATATACTTACTTTTATCAAACAAAACAATACCATCTCCTTTATCAGTTGGTTTAATTTCAATATTCTGATTGTCCTCCAAATTCCATATTGCTTTAGGTTCATCCATCATAAAATTAAAGACATTTTTATAACTTCTCTTTTTTTGCTCAGCCACAAAGTGAGTGTGAATATCATGCTCAGAAGCTTCTAGAAAAGCAGCAATTAAAGGGGAATACATTGGGGTGAAAATGCTGGGCTTTTTGAATACATGTTGAAACATTTTCTCTTTAAACAACAATTTAAGATCAATGTTTCTGACAAACATATGCAAGTCAATAAAAACACTTGTCAAGGAGATGTTACTAGCAGAAGCAAAAGTCAAACCTTTTTATAAAAGGTGTTTCTTTGGCAGATGTAAGTGAAAAGCTGGAGAATTTCTAAATTAAAATTTCTAAATTAAGTTCCTGTTCATGTCATCCTGCTGCTCATTCTGGAGAATCTTCCTCCTCCTCCTCGGCTTTTTCACTTTCCTCTTTTCTTGATGCATGCTTGATGCATTGCACTATAAAATGCATGGTAGCCAAAGGCATTGGTAAACTAGAGAATTCCAGTTGATTTTCAATGTTGGGTATTGTGGTAACAGAAGTCACATCAGAATAAACAGTGGTAGGGGTCATAATGTTATCTCTAAGATGATTCACAGATGGTGAAGCAATGTTTTGTTTAGACCATTAAAAAATGCTGCCTTTCTCAAACTCCTCTTGATCTCTCTGTTACTGTTTTTTTTATTAGTGGCAGCACTGTTTCTCCTGTATTTCAACATTCTCTTAATGTTCATAATATTTAGCACTGAATGCACTGAAATGAGGCATGTTATGAAGTTGACGATCAATAAAATTAATCTCCAATAGCAACTGATTCTCAATCTGCACAAATAAATCATTCATAATCATATAGTCAGCACTACAAGCTAACTTAAGCTGTTGCAACTTTGCCAAAAGCTTAGGATATTGTTTGCTATATGTGGGCATTTTCAGAATACATAGCCTCCTTGGCGCTATCTTGAACTTGAAGTATGCTTCAAAAGGTAAGTGTCTGATTGCTCAGACATATGAAAACATGTTTGTTGTTGCTGTTCGTTAGTCATTTTGCATTATTAAAGTAATGTCTCTTATATGGTGCATTGGGTTGCATTTTTTATGGAAGATTTAAGAAATATTTGGAATGGTTTTCATAACCGATTCTGATGTTCACCTTTATAACTGATAAATATGCACAAATTGTTTCTTTATCTAATACAGAGCAGGTGACATCTGAGATACATAGGTTAGTGGCTGAAGCATGTAGTTAACTTGCAAAATAAATATTGAAAATTATAATCAAATCTGATGCTTCACTCATAATTGCATTGCTTAGCAGTACCGAGCCAACTTGTACATGTAATTTTTTGTGAAGTAACATATCTTAATAAACATTTCCTGTTATCACCACTAGTAGCTTAGAAGTTGTGTTTCTGTTTAGCAAAGGCAATAGATTCTTTAAGCTTTCTAGTTGCAATATTTAAATTTGTTTTATTCTAGTTAGTATTAAACTTCCTAAGAATGTTGTCCTTAAGATTTCTAACTTTAGTTACATATGTTATCTGTTCCATGAGGAGGAGATTGCCTAATCGGTGTACTTTACTTGCACTTCCTAAAATCTGTTGATATCTATAGTGGAGTTAAACATCCCATTCAATTCTATCCAGTCATTTATAGCAATGTTGAGGTTTTGGGAGTTTCACCAAGCTCTTATTTATCCAGCCTGTTATCATGGAACCCATTTCATTGCAACTCAGCTTACTGAAACACTAGGAGAAGAGAAAGCAAAGTTTATCCCACTTCAGGTACCACATTAAAGTTTATTGTCAAGGTTTAGTAAGTTGGGATTTCCTGAACTGGCCTCAATAAAGCAAGCTTTGATGGAGCAACTCAATTATTTCTTCCATATTTAATTGTTACTATTGGTGAACTCAGCTTGTGTTTACTAATATTTGGTCTGAGAGTGTTCACATTCATATATTTATAGTTATAAACATCTTCCAATATCTTGTCACATCTTAAAAAACAGCTGATTTGTGCACAAGGAGTTGACATGACACTGGAACTGAGAAATGCACTCTAAAAAGACAGTTGCAAATAAACTGGATTTTCTTTCTCTTGCATCTCGTGTTTTTCTGTAGAAAAGAACGTTTCCTTTGTCCATGTAAATAAACCAAATCTACAAATTGGCAAAACTGTTTGAACTGACTTATTATTACTCTAAGCACTATAGAATGCTAAACAATATAGAAAAGAAACATCAAGGGACCAAGCAAACACAGGGAAAGAACATCAAACTGTTGGTACCTAAGTCAGTAAAATGTAAATCTGGGACAAAAACAAAAATAATATTCCGAGTATAACAACTGGGCAGGTGACTCCACCCTCTCCAAATGAAGTCATTAACTTTAATGACAAACTTCAAATAGAAAATGCAATTTAGGAGGTTGCACAACCTCCTACTTATATAAATCAAAGAAAGAGGATCATGAATAGCCACATAGTGGTGATCTTGAGGGCTCAGTAAACATTGATACAGTTCTAATGCTCAAGCATACTAAACAAAATATTGGATTACTGCATGGGCTGAAACAAAAGCCTGTCCTTCTCCAATACTAATAATGCACAAACCTGTCTTTAAAGGTAAATAAATGCAAATATTATTAGGTGATCATTGTTCAAGGCAGCTATATTAATTTATCAGGTCTATATTAGATGATCGAACTTTTAAAAGTTCGATCGTCATATAGTTGACACCATATGATTGAACTTTTAAAAGTTTGAACATCTAATAAAAAAAAAAACTACACAAAAAAACCTACCTGAACATTTTAGGTGGGGGGGCAAGCTGCCCTGCACCCCCTACATGGGGGGCTGTGCCCCCACACCCCACTCTTTAAATATACTAACTCTGAGATCACACTACAGTGCAGAAAAGGGAAATCTTCCCATCCCACGCTGTATGGAAATCTCCATTAAAATGTTCGAACTTTCAAAAGTTTTATCATATGGTGTCGACTATATGACTGTCAAATTTTTGAAAGTTCGACAATCTGATATAGAGCCTAATTTACCATATGCTCTTAAGATGAAAATGTTCATGGTCATTTCTATCAGCAGTGCAGTTGTGCGTGCCACTCTCAGTCAGTGTAAACAGCATCTAAAGTAGTCTTTCAATTTGACCTGCATGCTCAGTGGTCTCTACCCAATACAACAATAAATAAATAAGAAAATAAATAAATAAATAATGTTCTATGAACTGACAACTAAAACCTAATCCAAGACAAATGTCTATCATTATGTCTATTAGTGATAGTATTTGGTACAGAGGGTTATGGTTATAAGTTGTAGTTCCTGTGGTGCAGGGTTTGATTCCCCAACTCTCATTTCTCAGTTGTATGATCACGTGTCAGTTACTTGACAAGATATTGCTCCCATTTGCCCCTAAAAAGGTATGATGTGTTTAGTGGGCTTGCCTGGGTAACAAATGGATGTTATTACTACCTGAAAGCCAGCTTACATTCTGAACATGTGCCTGGTTTTCAACTTACTGCCTAGGTTAGTAGTTCACCTGTCCAAAGGCATAAAATATTATTGATGTCACCACTAACAACCTCATTTCTTGCCCTATCTTATCCTTATAAATAATTATCTAGAATATTGTATACCCTACTGCAAAGTCTCTGATGGAATTAGCTAGAGTATCAAAGTGGAAAAGAAAAAAAACATCTTTGCTAGACACTGCATTATATTTTCTTATTTATTAAATATACTATTGCAGCATTCCACACATTGCATCTACATATTTTTGACTGAGAAATAATAGTGTGCTTGTGTTATCATGAAGAAATTGCAAAATGCATTAGATGAAATGCAGTATTCTTCAGTAAACATTAAGTATTAGTATAAGTAATGGCCTAATCCTGCACCTGTGAGGGGAGTACTTCTTATTCCCTTTCTTGATCTTTAAAAACACAGTTGTCATCACCATGCTTACCTGACATATTGCAGTAAGACAAAGACAAAGTTCTACGTAGCAGATGTTCATTTACTGGGGAACCCACCTGCACTGACCTCTCAGACTGCCTTTTATTTTATTGGTTTTCTTCTTGATGGAGTAACTGTTTTTAAGTACAGATGTTATGCTACTGGAAAGTGGTAGACAGGAAATCAGTGCCTGGAAAAATTGTTCTGCCAATAGTGAAATAATATAAGGCTGAAAGATATATGGTGAGCAGAAAAGACTGTTCTGTCTGAGCAGTGATTTAGTGCAGTGATACCTTGTCAGCTAAAGTGATACATGCGATACCAAAACTGGGCTTATTTTAGCTCATTTCATTGAGAAGAGCATTCCTTTCTTAGGTGATCATAAGATACTAGTTTGTTTTGTTGTTACTTGAAAAGGCAAAACCAAGAAACATTACAAATTTATTTACCTTGACGTTTGCTCCTGCCACTAGAAACACAAATATTCTGGAACTGAACCACTTTAAAGCATTACTGAGCTACTAGAAGAAGTTCTTTAAAGATATAAAGATGCATTCTTTATAGATAAACTAATTGTTTGATTGTTTGGGAATGTTATGAGATGTGATGATGTGATGTGTGTAATAACTCCTCATATAGCAAATAGATAGATAAATAGTCTTATAATCTATCAGAGGCACACACACACACACACACACACACACACACACACACACACACACATATATATATATATATATATATATATATATATATATATATATATATATATATATATATATATATATATATATATATACATTCCAGAGCTGCATAGTCCATTAAATTTGGAGCCTGCTTATTTACTTGTAATGTTATCTATCATTAGTGCCACAGCTGTGCTGATGAGGTCATAAGTAAAAAATAAATAAATAAATAAATTGCTACAGGTTAACAGTTATGAAAGTATGTTTATAATGAAGCTGTTACATGAAAAATAATGTGTGAATAATGAAAGCAGCATTTGGTCAATTTATGATTTTCTTTTTTTTATTTCCTGGGTGCCTGTCAGTTTCCACTAACATTTTGCATCTGTGAAATTTTAGCAAAAGAAAAATACAGCCAGTTTGCCAGAGAAATTCTCTCTTTTTTCTAGTTCTTCTTCATTTTTTTGAATAAATACTTTTTTATTGGTTATAAAAAAAAAACAAAACTAAAAAATACAGATAGAAGAGTTGCTTAACTAAACTATTTTCCTTTCAAAACAGAAATATTTATGTACAATGATAAAAACTATAGCCTACTCTCCCATGATTATTTTATAAAAACAGGACATTGAATAACATAAAGAAAATGGAAATCTTGTTAGACAACTGGATTAAAACACATGGAAACACCCAGACTATGCTTGGTATTTCCTAAAACAGGAAATGTCACAGTAGCTTGAGTACTATAATTACAGTTAAGTATGAAACAAGTATAACATCACACAGTTCATGCACACATATAGTCAATAGTATTTCTGGGGGGGGGGCTGAGGTAAGAGGTAAAGGACATTGCTGTTAGTAAAATAAAGTAGACAAAGAAAGTTAGTTTTATCTGAAATCCATAAGTTCAACGAGTTAAGAAGGGTACAGAAAAAAGGTTACAAACATATTTGCTCTAATTTGTTTTGCAAAACTAACATAAATGTATAATCTAGTTGTATTGAGATGAAAGGGAAATGCACAGGGAAATTTAACCAGTTTAGATCTTGGCTGCACACAGAATTTTTAAATGCCTCATGATTCCTTTAAGCTTTCAGTGTGTAAATGAGATGCAAATACTCAATATAGCATAATACATTAGTATACGTTTAAATCAGAAACAGATTAATTAAGCCATATAAAGGGAAGAAAAAAACTTGATGCTTAAACCAAGTTATAATTCACCTTGAAACAATGCGCGGTAAGGCTGCTGATGTGCTTGGAAAACAAACTGAAGAAAGATGCTGGATATGTTTATTTAATCTAATATAATCAGAAGTCAATCAAATAGTCTATGGATTTCAGCAAAAATACATTAGGAAAAAACATCAGAAATGTAAATAAACTTAGACATTTTCTGAGAAATAGCATTTTGGCTTTAATGACCAAAGTACCCAGCAGGAAATAAAGCAATGAGCAGAGTGTTTCATCTAAATAGAAGTACATGACCAGCAGTTCAGAATTCTGATGGCAATGGTTGTATATTCAAAGGCCATGCCCAATACAGGAGTGGAATGTTAAGACTTCCAGGTGCAAAAATATAATAACAATGTTTTAATGATTCTTTAACAATGAAAAAAAATGGATCCTTGTATTACTTTTACGGGTCAAGGACTGTGAAAATTACATTTTTCACTCTTAATGTCCTTTGTCAGACTTTCAAAATTCTGCACATTGGACTATTTCTATTTTCATAGTTCTGATAATTTTTTTCTGCCACTTTGCATGTGTCACCTAACATAAGAAACACAGACTAATGGAACATGTGTATGGAACTGTGACCTTTGTATCCCGTATCAGATCAGCATTTGCAAATAAGAAAAGGAGTTTCTTTACAACCACTGCAGCCATGTTTGACACATCTTCTCTGTTTCCTTTTAAAAAACATACTCATTGGCTCTGTTTTTGATATTTTATTTCTAATAATGTTGTTGTCCATCCACTGACTAAAATCTGTAAGCCTATAAATCATTATTCTTTAAAGTTCATTGACAACTGACTTAAGAAATGCACACAGACATAATATAATACACACACACACACACACACACACACACACATGTGCACGCACAAACATGCACACATATATACATAGACACACACGCATACACATACATACACACACATGTATACAAACAGACATGCATACGCCAACATAGCATACATGTGTGCATGTGTATGTGTGTAGGTATGCAGTTGGAATTATCTATTTTTATTAAACTGACAGGTTTATGGAGGAGTAAGCTATATCAAATAGAAGAAAGGGTGAATGAATATGTTTGAGTACATGAACACTGACTATTCTGATGAGTGCAATTGTATGTCGGAGTGTTTATGGGTGGGATAGGTTTTTGTTTGTTTAGATTAGGTATTTGTAGAAAGTATTGTGGTACTAAATAAAATATGAGTGGCTGTCTTGGGTATGAAATTGATGATAGTGTTGTTTCTCAGTATGCATGGGTGATGAGTCATTTCTTTAGGAAGATTTCTCCCTTTTTCATGTTTATGCAACTATGAAACTGCTATATATAAGTTCTATGTTTGTTTAGGGGGTATCACCATGCAAAAACACTTATTTTGGGTTTTAGTGATAGAAGTGTTATTTAGTATTGAAGGTCAATTTATTACTTTATATATTTATTTTTTGGTTTGATATTTGATAATAGAATCATATTCACACACACACACACACACACACACACACACACACACACACACACACACACACACACACACACACACACATACTTGTGTATATATATATATGTGTGTGTGTGTGTGTGTGTGTGTGTGTGCGTGTGTGTGTGTGTGTATGCATGTGTTATGTTTTTTTTATATTTGTATTTATTTTTAATATGCTGATACTCACTTTATTCTACTCTAGTTGCTTAGAATCCTGAGCCTGTTCTACAAACCAATGGATTTTGGTCAGAGGATTAAATCTTTGCAGGATATGTCCACTGCGGGATGCATATACATGTTGTGATGCAGCCTGCACATATACTCATACACCATTCATACACCATCACACACACATATGCACTCACAAACACACACACATATACTGGGAGGAAACAACAGATGTCATCAAAAAAGACATCTAGACAAAAAGAAGACAAGTAGACTCTAGGGCTCTGGACTGAAGAAGCCTCAGTTAAGACCCAAAGTGAATAACCAGATAATGTGAAACAGCAAAAACAGCCCTTGTGATGCACACACAGACATGCACAGAAAGAAAGACATACCCCTGGATTCAGCAAGCAGCCGTGCAGGAATAACTTATTCCTGCACGGCAGGGACCATTCCCATATGGCACTGCAGTGCACCATGCATATTCATGAAGGCATGCTGCCGTGCTGTTAAATGGACACAGATGTGTGTATGAGTGCAGGGGGTGTGTCTGAGAGCAGAGCTCTCACAATACACATGCTTGGCAATATAAAACGAGTGAGAATGCTCGTAACAGACCTATCGACTGTCCTTGATCTTCAGGGACATTCCTGATTTAGACTCAGATTAGGTCTGTCCCTTTTAATCCCTCTTAAAACTGGTGACTGCTGAAGAAAATGTGGTGAATTGCCTTTAATAAATAATGATAGCAATTCAGAGGTATAGACATTTTACATTAGAAAATCTATATTAATCCACAGTCTCTTATTCTGCAAATGTTTCAAGTTAATAGTACAAATATGTTAAAAATATGTCCTTGATTGTCCCTGATTATTTGAGGATTCGTCCCTGATTCTGTTGAGATTTGTGTCTGATCGGTTGAGAGCTATGGCTCGTAATACCCCCACCCGTCAGGGTAAGAGCTCTTGTCAAAGCCGTATGGGACAATCATCCCACAAAGCAGAAAGTTGACAGAATAACAGGTTCAGTATTAGCAGGGATATTCCGAAGGGTACAAATAAAAAAACACACTAAATAATTTTTTTTTAAAACATGCAATAAAGTTTAAGTGTAGCTGCATGGGTGTGCCTGTTGCTTAGTTATGTTTACTCCAGCTTAAATAGCACAAAAAGTTAAATAGCAAGAGACATCCAACATGAAGTGTACTGCAATAGTGTAATGGCTAGAATGTGTGCTTTGTAAGCAGCCATTCTAGGTTTGGTCCCCAAAGGAACCAACTTGTATTTTACATGTGAAAGCAGTACATAAACATTTTTTTTATAATTAGCTACTAAATTTGTTAACCAGAGTACTGTAGTAAGGCCAGATGTGAGGTGCCAGTTTAATAAAGTTGTGAAACCTCCATATAAATACAAGAGCCCCATACAGTATACTCACACATAAATAAATGTAATGAAAGCACATTGGGGGATGTTAGGGACAGTAAACAAATTTATAACATGTAATGAATGATGAATCAATCCCATAAAGCAGTTAGTTTATAAAATATAAAAATAAGCAATGCTAAGCATTGCACAACTTTGCTGATCGGGTGTAAGCATTGTGTACATATGAATACTAAGCAATGAATAGCCCAGCTAAGTGGATTTGCCCACTGGTAAGCAATGTTGAATCTGCCCCTTTAAGCATAGCCAACCTTAGCTAAGCAGGTTTGCCCGTAGCTTAGCTTAGCTCAGCATATTCAAAACCATCCAATCACAGTAAAGGGTGGGAAATCGGCCGTATTTAAACCCTGTAGGTGGGAATATAGCTCATAACTGGTTGCAGCTTCCCATTGTAGGCAGTATAGCAGATGTTGGTGAGGGCATGTGCTTCTGGGCACAGCGTTAGGGCATACAGGAGTCCAAGGTCATAGTAGGACTCCTGGTAAATAACCATGACAAGAGACTGCTGCAGGGCCAGTACCAGGGCTCCCAATATAAAGCAGAAGCCTGGGAGCATCTTGGCCATAATCTCACCAGTGCCACTGGTATCCCTCAGACTGGTGAGCAGGTCCAGCACCACTATGCCAACTTAAAGCGGAGGAAGAGGGAGCTCTTGGATGAGTGGGTCCAAGAAGCAAGGACGAGGGGTGACATCCCAGCAGTGTGTAAGTATTCATATCAATAACTGTTTATCAAAGTCCAGCCTGTGTATGTGATGGATAATTATGCCTAACTATTTCTCTATTCCCTTTAAAGCTGGAGCTGAGGGGGCTGTGATTCAGGAAGCTCATGCCAGTAGGTTGCAAAGGCTGTGTTGTGAGGCTGGTGAGTAACAATTCTGCTGGTAATAGTCATACCAAATAAATATAAAGTAGTAGAAAGTCACATGGCAGTATAAAAATTGTGTATGGGTTGTACTGAATAAACCAGACAATATGACAGTAATAGTCCCATATAGGTGATATTTAAATCAACCAAAACTGCCTCACAATAAAGTTCTAAATCCTGGACTGGCTGTGTTTACTCTGGTATTGTATGGCATTTAGTGTTACATTCTCTGAATAGTAATGTGTTAACCACTGTTACCCACTCTGTGGTACATAATAAATATGTCTAGGAATGTCTGTATAAAACTGTTGTAAGTACAAGGTTAGATTGTACAACCAAGAGAGACTTAGAAATAAAACTGTGAAGGAACAGACAGCAATTTTGAAATAGCTTGCTCTGATGAAACACAAATTGTTGTATTTTTAGCACACAGCCATGGTTCGAATCTAGGGAGTGGTACTAAGCTGTATGCATAATTGGGTCTAAATTACCAGAGCAAAACTCCTTTTGAGTGAATACCAAAACACTGACACAAATTGCGTGAACAGCGAGAATATCGAATGCACTAAACTGCAAAATTTTAAATCTCGAACTGCCATAGTTGGCCAACCTCACCACCCACTACATACTACCTACCCAAACAAAATAAATAAACTACATACATACACTAATCAAACCCTACTTCTAACCCTAAAGTAAAGCATCAAAACCCTACTTCTAACCCTACACTAAGCCCCACATACACAACTATCTATGCACTATCCTTAACCCCTCCCTAACCCTAAGGTCCGCAACTACCGCTCACTTCCCCTACGAAAATATAAACAAACAAAATAAATAATCCACATACATACATTTACCAAAACCCTACTCCTAACCCTACACTAAATCTTACATACATTAACTATCTATACACTTACCTTAACCCACACCCTAACCCTAAGTTCCGTAACTATCTCACACTTATCTTATGGAGCTATACCACAGACGGGCCAACCATGGTAATTTGACATTTCCAAATTCGCAGTTTTGGACATTCACTGTAATGCTGGTTTGCGCAATACGTGTCGATGTTTATGGATTCGTTTAAATGGACTTTCACTCTTGTAATAGGGAACCGCATAATTATACCTCTCAGCTGTATCGATTTTTGCAGAATGTCCAGATAATTGGCCCATATGTTTGGCCTGTTCCTCTTTCTCCCTGGAAAATCACCGGGATGATCTCAGAATTGTAGTCACTAAATAATGACATACATTTGAGTTTCAGACTTCTAATTCATCAGAAAATGTATATTAAAACAAATCCTGTTACTCTAGCAATTGTCTAAAAGTTTATAAGAGCAATATTCAAAATAGGTCCCTACTTGTACCCCCCATGTTGCAAGCTTTGTCCAGAGTTTTTGCATTAAGAGATTGAGAGGTATATGCAGATTTTAACTAGGAATCTGGGAATATGTGTAGAAACAGTCTGGTAGTGTTAACAAACATTCCACCTCACAGGTCGTTCAGATAAGAAAACTGTAACTGCCTGGCAATGAAGTTCTAAATCTTGGACTGGTTGTGTTTACTCTGGTATTGTATGGCCTAACATGTACATCGATATCAGAATAGTACTGTTGTGTCAACCACTATTTCTCACACTGTGCCACATAAAAGTATATCTAGGAATGTCTGTATAAGACTGTTGTAATTACAAGGTCAGATTGTACAACCACGAGAGATTTAGACAGAAAACACTGAAGAGATAGATAGCAATATTTAAACAAAACACTCTGCTGACACTTAAATTGTGGTATTTTTATCAGACACAGCCAAGGTTTGAATCCTGGGAGTGGTAGTAAGCTGTATGCATAATCACACCTCTCAACTGTACAGATTTTCCCTGAATGACCAGATATTTGGCTCATATTTTTGGCTTGTTCCTCTGTTTTCCTGGTAAATCACTGGGATGATCTCAGGATTGTAGTCACCAAATAATGACATACATTTGAGTGTCAGACTTCAAATCCTTCAGAAAAAGTATATTAAACAAATCCTCTCACTCTAGAAACTGTCTAAATATTTATAAGAGCAATATTCAAAATATGTCCCTATTTGTGCCCCCATGTTGTCAAGCTTTGTACAGAGTTTGTGCATTAAGAGACTGAGAGGTATGTGCATAATGTTAACAAGGAATCTGGGAATATATGTAGTCAGTTAGTGTTGACAAACATTCCCTCCACAGGTCTACCAGGTAAGAGAAGTAGAATTTAGCTATAAGACAGTTGATGTATACACTTGTGTACAAACATACCACTGCCCAAACCAAGGCCATAGGGTATTGTAATAATACATGTACACTAATGATTAGAACAATGATCATTAAAGTTGTGAGTACTGCAAGGATATACAAGTTGTTAATTGACATCTCTCTCTCCCCCCACCATATGTGCAACAATAATCTAAACACATAAA
Source organism: Protopterus annectens (assembly GCF_019279795.1). NCBI lineage: Eukaryota > Metazoa > Chordata > Ceratodontiformes > Protopteridae > Protopterus > Protopterus annectens. The sequence continues at coordinate 1,818,362,313 of NC_056743.1, forward strand.
TCAATGGGTATGTTTACACCAAACCTACTGTTGGGACATATGCCCTATTGTTCAACAAATATTGAAATGTGTTTCTAGTAATGTTCCATGTTGAACAACTATCATTGGTGGAATGTTGCTATCAATGTAACCTGCATGCCGTTGTAATGGCCACTGTGGTTTCATATATGCATGTGTTCTGTTTGCTATGCAACTGTTCCAAATCTGTTTTTTTGGGTTAATGGGAATATCTATGCATGCTGTTATAACTAATCCTGGATTGTGTTGACTATTACTAACCCACATATGTTCTAAAACTGCAACACCATACCACGTTTGGGAAGGCCGGTCCCAGCGGACCCACCTCTTCCACCTCATCTGGCCATGGCACCAGGCCACAGCACTTCTGGGACCCACCCCAGGACACCCTCATCCACTGGACTTGTACCACCTTCAGGTGGAACCACCTCAGGGGATGGGGCTCAACCCCCCCAGGAGTGGGTGTGGACAGGATCCTGTCACCCAAAGCCAGGTCCGGGTTTTGGTGTGTAGCAAGCTCCAAAAGGAGTTTGGAGGTCTGCTACACCAGCTTGAGGGCTTTATGGTACAATTAGAGGGTCAGCCTCCCCCTCCTGCTCAGCCCCCAGAACAGCCACCTTTGGGGACGTGAAGGTGCAGTGGTGACTGCCCATGGGTGGAGACCTAAGACCCACTGTTTCCACTTGGGGGCTCATTGGCTTCTGATTTCCAAACACCCCTCCCCATCCAAGGTGTTTACTCCCCAAATGTTTCATATTCTGCTCCTGTATGCTGCCTTGACTGTCTTGCCTGTCTTCCTACCCGACCTACCTCCCCAAATATATCTACTATCCTTCTCCAACATCCCAATCTTACCATAAAAAAGGGCAATCTGTACCCCCAAAAAATTCTGCCCCATACATAGCTGTCCATTTTGCACACGTGCCCACTGGACATATGTAATCTGGTCTAATTGGCTTCACAACACATTATTGTTGTCCTCATCCCTCACTCAGGGGTTTGAGTGTCCAAATATACCTCAAAATGCAATATAAATGCACAGCTGTTGCTGTAGAAGAAATGGACAGCTATGGACCTTCCCTACACCCATCCTGCACATCCCTAGCTACTTTCCCTATATTCTTTCCATCTGTGTGCCCCCTTTTTCACCACTTTCCTATTGCCCCTTTTTTCTTTTCTTTTAAAGAAATTAGCAAGGGGGTTAGCAGGAGTCAGCTTTTTTCAGCAGTAGTAAGTGGGATTAATCCTGTTTGTGTGCTGCTAAGCCATAACTACACAGATTAAGCAATTTTATGGCTAACTGTCTGTATGTATATTTAACCGGAAGTTAGCATTGCTTACCATCATGCAAACCCACGCAAACCCACTTACAACTGCTTAAAAATGCCTTAATCACTTTGCATCCAACAGCCCCTGTTCTGCCCAGCAACAAAATAATCAGCTGTGCCCAGCTTAGAACCCAGGACCCTGTACACCATATTCAGAGCAATGTACCAGTACTCCATCACAGCTAGACTATGGATTTTTTTTTTAAATATATCATTCAATACAGGTATAGAACACTGTAGAACCAGCATGTTTATAATATATAAATATACATATATAGATGTGTATGGTGATAGATGCATATGAAAAGTGTATACACCGGATATATGTAGCTGTACAAAGGAAAGTACACATATAAACTATGTACATATATATAAAATAATATCTGCAGATATCAAACAAGAAATATACTGATATATCAATAGGCCTTTATAAAGAAAAAAATATATATACAGAAATATATCTATACAAGGATAAAAATATATTACCATAATATATACATACATATATATATATATATATATATATATATATATATATATATATATATATGGGTCACCTTCATTTCGTCGACAGTTCATTTCACCGACAACCAAGTCAGCAGGCCCAATTCACCAACACTTAATTTCACCGACACTCATTTAGTTGAAAATGATATATGACCTATTCCCCAATGTAGAGCGACCCTGGAGTTAGAATATATAGTAAGGGTGTATGGGGGGGGCACATCCCCCCACAATGGGGTGTGTGGGAGGGTGAAGCCCCCCACATATCATAAACGCTTTACAGTATACAGATGCATTCTTACAAGTGCAATGAATAACTATTACCAACAAACCATTATAGAATCACAGTATGTGGGGGGCTTCGCCCCCACACCCCCCCTTACTACATATTCTAACTCCAGGGTCACTCTACAGTGGGGAATAGGCCATATATCATTTTCGATGAAATGAGTGTCAGTGAATTGTGCCTGCTGAGTTGAGTGTCGGTGAAATGAACTGTCGACGAAATGAAGGTGATCCATATATATATATAGATATATAGATATATATATGTATAGATAGCTGTGCTGCAAAATGGTGTGTGTGGGGGGGGGGGGGCAATGGACCACCACTAGGAACACGATGTACATCCTGCAGGTATAAATGTAGAATGTCGCTACAGGAACAGGGTGTCTGTCCGCATACATGTTCAGAAAGATGTCAGTTATGAAACTGTAATTTATGTCATCATATACTGACAGACATCCCCACATGACCACAGTGATTCACCACAGGATAGAATAAAATGATACTGTTCAACAGACGAGAAATATGGGCAATAAACATGGACAGTCTGGAACAATCTGCCTGATGACAGGTATACTCAGATCAGCTTAGTGCAAGAAAGCATAACCAAGGCTGGCAAAGGGGGGTGGTAGCCATGAAAATGTGGACATATCTGACATACTGGTGTAGAAGAGCTGACACATGTGATGCAGTAACACCCTCCTGTCTGTTCCAACAACTGAGTGGAATGGCAGAAGTCCAAAACCCAATGACTTCCCAAAAGTTAGTCATGTAAATCTTCAAATCCCCCCATTGATGTGTCAGACATACACAATGCTTATGTGGGCCAGGCAACACTCCACATCTGCCAAATATTTGGACACAACATCACATTAGGGAAAATACACTGAGCTGCTAGCCATGTCATCAAGCAATATCCAAACTACAGCCAGACTGACACAACAAAAAAGTAATCTTGATATGGGGGAATGCACATGTAATTGCAAATATACCAAACACTCCAGGGGTGTAACAGCACTGAGAAACATACATCAGTGTGAAAGTGCATACAGTATAAGGAGTGTGTGAACCAAACTGTCAGCATGTTTGATACTCATACACCTACATATAATGGCCCAATACATAATGTAGTATGATGCCTGACTGTGTTATGGGGCATGTCACAGTCTTACCCTACAAAAATGTAACACTTCATAGAGCACCAGAACTGGAAACATAACATTTACATCTACACCCCTCCAAGAAATAACATATTCACAATACACTGCTACACAGTCCTGACAGTCTGTCAACAATAGTTACAAATACAAAGACCTCCCAACTGTACACACTCCCAAAGAATGTCCAGGTCTTGTCATCATATATAAGGCCTCTTACGCATAAAATGTCTGGCAGTCTGATACCTATCTGGGATGATATTATGAATTAAATCAATAAGTAATGCTGTACCATATAGCTATGCCTCTGATTGCATGATATATGGACAAGGTTTGACATACTTGTGTACAGAGGCCTAAACACAGGTCCAGGATGGAGATATTGCTGCTATAAACTCAGAAAGTAGCTGGTGTAGGTCTAATCCTATCCTCCCTGTCACACACAATGCAAATGTGAACATCCCACACTCTGCTGTGTCCAGCCCTGAATCCTGCCTGTCTGTACAATCCCACTGTCTGCAACAAATATAATGTAGCCAGTCTCACTACCCTCCTGTAGACTTTACATATCACTCTTAATGGTACTTGTTCATAGGTTCATAGGTTGGTACTAGGCTATCGGCCCTAGGGCCTATACAAGCCTAGCCATAACAATTCCCTGGCTATTTCTTACCACACTATTAACTTCCCTGGACCTCTGTCTAGCAGGGTGACTGACGTGATCCCCGAGGTGAATTTCCTTTCTCCCATCCAATCATCAAGGTTCCTTTTGAAGAGGGACAAAGAGGCGTTCTGCTTGACATGTATGGGCAGTCTGTTCCAGAGTCTGGGGAGCCTCTGGGTCAGGAAACTATCCCTCCAGCCTGTTTTGTTTATTGTGATAACAAGATTTAGATCCCTGGAGCGTGTGGCTCTGAGGGATTGGGATTTCTTTAAGTGTAGCATGTCCAACAGCTCTGGGGTTGACATGGCCTTGTATGTTAAGCAGAGATCGCCTCGGAGTAGACGATATGCGACAGAGTATAGCTGGAGTTTTTTAAGGTGGTCAGCATAGAGCATCTGCTTAAGGCCTGTGATTCTTTTAGTGAGGTATTTCTGCAGCCTTTCCAGTTTTTGCAGATGTCTTGGGCGGTACATACCAAATGGGGCATTGTATTCTATAATGGGTCTAATGAGGGATGAGTACAGTGGGACAATGACCTCCTTTTTTCTGGATGAATAGCCCTTCAGGATGAGGTGTGCCACATAGAAGAATTTCCTGACTGTTGTGGTGATGTGGTTATTGAAGGTGAGACCACTGTCCACCTGTGTCCCTAAGTCTCTTATCACACGTTCAGTGCTTAGTGTACTGCCACCTATGTGATAATTCATAGATACATGTTTTTTCCCAAAGGGGATAGCTATACATTTCTTGGCATTGAGCTTGAGCCCATGGCTGTGGCACCAAGCATCTGTTTCTGTAAGGCCCTTTTGTAGAGTATCCACATCATTTGGGGATTCGATAACGGCTCCCAGTTTGCAGTCATCTGCGAACTTTGTTAGCCAGAGTCCCTTAGTGTTGGCTTGTACTTCAGAAAAGTACAAACAAGAGAGGTCCCAGGACTGAACCCTGCGGTACTCCACTTGTCACTTGTCTGGAGCTGGATTTGGAGTCAGCTACTTTTACAGTGTGGGTTCTGTCAGTAAGCCAGTTGGCAACCCATCAAGTGATGTAGGGATTAATGCCCAGCTTAGTAAGTTTATCTATGATTCCAGAGTGAGAGATGGTGTCAAAGGCTGAGGCGAGGTCCAGATAGGTTGTGTGGACTGCCTTACCCTCATCCACGGTTCTGGAGACTGATTCGAAGAAGTCAATATGGTTCAGGAGACAAGATTGGCCCTTCACAAACCCAAACTGGGTGGGGTCCAGTGTTTTAAATTTGCCAATGTCTTTGTTTATAAGTTCCATGATAATACGTTCCATGGCCTTGCAGATCAGGCTTGTCAGACTGATGGGGCGGTAGTTCCCGGGATTCAAGGTGGATCCCCCCTTGTAGAGTGGGATAACTGTAGCTGTGCACCACTCAGTGGGCACGAAGCCTGAGGTGAGGGTATGATTAAACATGACACTTAGGTGAGGTGCCAGTTCATTTTGTAGTTCATGTAGTACACAGCCCGGGATGTCTTCTGGTCCCATGGATGCTGTATTCTTAGCTTTGGAGAGTGTGTTTTTTACCTGTGTGGCCGTTATTACTGGAATTTGGCAATCTTCCGGTATTGAGATGGGTCATTTAGGGGGTGACAGGGGGGTGAAGTTGGCACTGAATCGATTTTCCAGGATATTGGCAATATCCTTGGGATCAGTATATTTAATGCCATTCTGTTGTAGCTCAGAGCAGATCTGAGCATTGCCATTTAGATTCTTGACATAGTTATAGAATGCCTTGTGGTTGTCTTTGGAAATTTGGTAATTTTATTTTCGTAACTAGCTTTGGAGGATTTTATGAGGGATCTCAGATTCTTACTGAGGCTGGTAAGGGAGCTTTTTGCATCCTGGGATTTTCCTCTTTTCTGCAACAGTTTTTTTCCTTTTGTTGTAAAGTTTGTTTATGGCAGTGGACCACCAGATTGGCTTCCTTTTTTTGGAGGAGAGCATCTTGGTTCTATTTGGGATGGCACGATTCATGCATGAGTGGATGTGTTCGTACAGTGCCTTAGTGTAGGACTCAGCAGTCGAACTTTCAGTTCCCATCTGCATGGGTGTCATGAAGTTTGTAACTTCTGACTTGAGTAGCATGAAGTTGGCTTTGGAGAAGTTTTTTATGGAGGTTTCTTACTGGGGGGGTGGGGGTGGGATGTGGGTGTTAAGGGTGATTAGCTTATAGTCTGACCTGACCATCGAGGGGGTGAACATAGGTGTGGAGCATCGATTTCCCATGTTGGTAATGACCAGGTCTAGGATATTGGAGCCCTGGTGGGACTATGGAATAGTTGATCTAGGGCACTGGAATTTATGAATTCCAAGAATCGTTGGGCAAAGGTGTTGGTGCATGAGTAATTTTCCCATTTAATGGCAAGGTTGTTGAAATCACCCAGTATTAGGGTGTTTGGTTGTATATTAATATTTTCCAGTATGTTTAGAAAGGTGTAGTGAGAATCTTGGGGCATGGTGGGGGATCTGTAGCAAACTACAATTTGGATTTCAGTCTTACCTAGTGTTAGTTGCACCTGGGGAATTTCAGATGCATTGTGTTGGGCAACTAACCTGGTGGTGTGAATATCCTTGGTGAATATGGACACTCCTCCACCTTTAATGTTTCGATCCTGGTTTGGTAGCCGAAAAGTGTGGTAAGAGTTGTAGCCTGGTATTGCAGAGGTGCTCTCTGGAGCTTTGAACCAGGTCTCAGTTAATGCACAGATATCAATGTTCTTCATTTTTAGGAGTGCCTCGAGAGAGTGCATTTTGATGTTTATACATCTAACATTGAGTAGCATTACCTTCAGATTTTGCATGCTTGTACCTGTTAAGGTGGTGGTTTTGTCCTTTGAACTTTGCCTAAAGCAGGCACTACAGGGGTGGCAAGAGCCTTAGCCAGTAACCTGAATCCCAGGGGCGACAGGTGCAGACCATCTCTGGCAAAGCATCGTGGTCTGTCGATCATGTCATCCCAGGCAGACAGATACTGGATCCCCTTTGAATGACACCAGAAGCTTAGCCAGTTGTTGAAGTCAATCATTTTGTCTTTATATTGTGGTATCATTCTGGGCGAAGGCAGGATGCTACTCAGGGCTAGGGTCATACCTGCCTGGGCCACATGATCCGAGATCTCTTCCATGTCTCTTTTCATGTAGTCCAGGGAGGTACGTCTCAAGTCATTCACTCCAACATGGACAATGACAGAGTCATTTTTGTACTTGTTGTGGAGTGACTTGAGTGCATGAGTTATGTGGCGGATCCTGGCACCCGACAGGCAGCTCACTATAATTTTCTCCAGTTCAGCCTGGTGAGTGGGACATCAGTGTGCCTTACTATAGAGTCACCTATGACTAAAGTGTTAGGTACTTGCCTTAGGGGCTGTTGCTGGGTGGCACACTGGTGTTGTGAGCTATGTGACACTTTGGTTGTGTTTGGTGTTTGTTTGCATCTCAGCTTCAGAGGTCCTTGTTGCTTGGGCAGGTTACAGTTAAGGGCCTCCACATATGTGGATTTAGTGTTGCTATATATGGGTGTTGGTGGTGTGAGTTTAGAAGGGCTATGTGTTGTTTGAGGTGTAGTGCGGGTGTTAACCTTCTCCTCTTGACTGTCTGTCACAAATAACTCCTGACTCCCCTACCCACCACACACAACCTGCCTGTACTCTCTCGTACACCTCTCCCCCACACTGCTTTTGACTCTGGTGTTCCCATGTAGTTAGACCTATCCACCTTCCAAACTGTACGCTCTGCATTGTCACCATTCCTCTATCCCCCACCCCATTCACACACATGTATTCTTACTTAGTCCTGCTGACCATCATTCCTTCCCGATATGCAACATAACTCCACCACCCCAGAGTCTCCCCAACCTGTCCCCTAATCTCACTACAGATGACAATGTCATCTGTAAACTACACAGTCAACAGGGGCCCCTGTCTGATCATGTCTGTCAACCTGTCCCTCACCACTGCAAATGTGAAAGGACACACAGCTGACCCCTGATGTACTCCCACCTCCACCTTAAATCCACCTTTCATGTCAAAACCAGAAATCACTGCTGTCACACTAGCCTCCTACATATCCTGTAGGTGTCTGACAGACCCCTCTGGCACCCCTGACCTCCACATACAATACCACAACTACTCTCCAGGCAGCATGCCATATGCTCTCTCTCTAGGTGCACATAGACACAATGCAGCTGCATCTCAGCCTCAGTGCAGAGTTCCATAAACACTTGTGAATCAGCATTTGCATCTGTAACGCTCTTACCTGGCATTAAATCATACTGCAAATCATCAATCATCACAATGTTCTCAACCTAGCTGCCACCACCCTTTACCATTACCTCATCCTGTGACCGATCAATGTTATCCCTCACTTGTTACTAGAACTCTGCAGACCACCCTTGTTCAGATAAGCAGTACCCATACATATTTGCCAACATCTCACGCATCCTCTCACTTTCCAAGATTACAGTAAACAATCCAGTTAAAAATACCACTGCCAGGTCTCAGAAACACCTCCAGGCATCCACAGGTATGTCACCTGGAACAACAGCCTTTCCACTGTTAAACTCCTTCATAGCTATCCTTACATTCTACTTGATAATCTGTTGCACCTCCAGAATAACCATACCCACCTGAGTCAACCTACCCTCCCTCCCTCATTTTCCTCTTGGAAGAGGCCATCAAACTGATGTTTCCATATGTTCTAAACACACTCCTAGCTTGTATGTTTCATCCATATTCCTTTATCACCCTTTTGTGCTGAACATCCTTCCTAGCTATGTGCCTTTGTCCAGCCAATGGCTACAGGCTCTATACACCATCCGTGCTGTCCAACATTACATACAACCCCAGACTCCACATCTGTATGTCAGACTCCAAATACATAGCCATGTGCAACACTCTCTTTGCCATGCACCCCATCTCTTTATACTCCTGTCTATTCTGTACATCTGTCTGTCAATCCCACTTCTCCTTTGCTAACATCTTTCTCTGCATACTCCCCTGAACTTCTTCATTCCACCACCACGTGTGTAGGAGCAGTCACCATCTGGGCAGCATGTCAACTTGTGTCTGATTGAGCATAGTAGGTCACAGGTGCATTAATGTAAGGCTGAGAATGAGTACAAATAGGACACATCCACTGAGGGCAATCGGAAGGCCATTCCCACATATGTCTGTGGTCTCATAGGCAACTATCCAACCCACCCAGTAATGGAGGTCAGCCACAGCACATATACACACACCATAGCTACAGTCGACCATCTTCGGACATGTTTAGGACAAACATCACCCCCCTGGCTCAACATCAGTATAAAAGGATATGCAGACCACATGCAACCCTACCCTCACCATTAATCAGGTGCAAACTGCCTACTTACACATAATGCTATGCATGTCCATACAATGCTGCTAGGTACTGGAGTATTATTTGATGGAATGTTGTGGCTATTGATACTCATTACTAGTCAGCTGTCTCTGTAAAGAACTACAGACAATGTATGATGTCCTGTGATGTGTTTTTTCCCTGTTTATGTCTTTCAGGTGTGATGCAGAGGCTTCCAGCCTATGATGTCCAGGAGACAGCAGCCATAACTGAGGCCATCCTGGAACACTACCACATCCTCTTCAGTTGGGGTTGCCAACACCAGTGGGAAGACCTCACACAGAGAGTGAACACCTTGGGAAATATGTACGAACTGGTGAGGTACAGAGCAACTGACTAGATTCGGCATTCACAGCAACAGGCTGCTGCAGTGGTGAGGGACCATTCCACTACTGGTGGGGGGCCAGCCAGAGAGGCCCCACTTACAGCAATGGAGGAGCTCCTTGACAACATGTATATATGTATGGAGATGCATATATTTGGACAAATCTATACATAATACACACACACACACACACACACACATGTATATATATATATATATATATATATATATATCTATCTATCTATAGAGATATACATCCACATGTAGATCCACAATATGCATAGATACATATATATATATATATATATATATATATATATATATATATATATATAGAAAGGTAAATAAATGCATATATATATATATATATATATATATATATATATATATATATATATATATATATATATATATATATATATATATATATATATATATATATACATAAATATACAAAAATATATGACAGCTACAAACACATGCAAACTGAGGATCATGCTACTGCACACTAGATGTCTACATCTGAAAATGCTCTCACTGGACGTATTCCTTAAAATGGGGAACTATGACATCTGCGCTGTAACAGAGGCCTGGTTAAAGGCAGCAGGAAGCACCCCTGCACTACTGGCCTATTACCCATTCCACATCTCTTGGCTACAGAACTGTGACTGAAGCTCCAAAGGTGGTGGTGTTTCCATATTCATTAAGGAGGCACACATCTCCAGAGTGTTGCCCAACTTAGACATTATAGATCTTGCACGTATAGCTAACATTGTGTAGGACAGTGATTCAGGTCGTAGCCTGCTATAGGTCCCCAAACATGTCCCAACACTCACACGCCATGTCCCTAAACACCCTGGAGGATAATATTGTCCAACCTAACACTCACATACTGGTTGACTTCAACTACCCCACCATTAACTGGGAAAGCTACTCATGTAACAATGCACATGCCCATCACATTGACCTCCTCCTTCCTAACATGGGCGACTGTTGCTCGACACCAATAGACAACTCCCCCTTCTTATATCTGAACACAAATTAATCTTGTTTGGAAATCCATACCCCTCCCATGCCCCCCTGTACAGGTAACCACCATGAAAAGCCTTTCCAATGCTGAATATGGCCTCATAACAACAGAGGTGACTAACCTCACACCAGCCATGGAAATGGAGACTAGGTACATGACAGCTGAATCAAACAACAATGCACTATGAACATGTACACAAATGCATGGGAACTGCCATATCTACTACAACCAGGATCCTCATCTCCAATAAAAGGAAGCTGATTTGGTGGTCCCCTGCAATACAGACACTGTACAACAGAAGGAGGGAACTGATATGGAATAACGTGAAGTTCCAAGGCTGTAAATCAACACTTATCAGCCTCAATTGAAGGTTTAGATCCCTCAACAAATACTACAAAGTTCACTGTGAGAACAGAATTGGAGCACATAGTGAAAACAACCACAAGGTCCCATAAAGTTATGTTAAGAATCTCTATGAGAATAGCAAGATGTTTTCTGAGCTACTAGACAATGGAACCTCCCAGACTGAGCCAACCAATACTGCCAATATACTGGCTGGCATCTTGAGTGCAAACATTACCCCTCACTTCCTCCCCCCGCAAAGGACCAATCACAATACAAGTACACCGCCAGGCACCCAGTTTTACTGCAGAACAGGTTAAAACACTACTGTCCAAGGCCAAGAATACAGCTTCTATGGGACCTGAAAATATCCCTGGCTGTGTTCTACATGAACTACAGAGTGACCTGGCACCTTACCTGTGTACCCTGTTTAAGCACAGCCCCAGCTCAGGCTTTGTCCCTACTGAATTGTGCACTGCTACAGCCACCCTTCTCCACATACGAGGTGTAACTACAGACCCTGGGAAATACCGCCCCAACTGCCTGACAAGTCTGTTATGCGAAGCTATGGAATGCATCATCATGCACTTAATAAACAGGGATATGGGAATCTGCAGACTCAAGATCACACACAATTTACCTTTGTGAAGGGTAGGTCATATCTGCTCATTCCACCTGGTCAACTTCTTGGTGTCAGTCACCTGAGTTGTGGATGAAGGCAAGGTGACACATACAGCCTACCTTGATCTGGCCAAAGCCTTTGATAACATTGCCCACTCACTGACTAGGTGGGAACAGAGGCAGCAACACAAGGCTAGATTGGACATACTGGTGTCATACATTGAGACAGTTGCAGATGTCACTGGGTTTGTTGTAACATCCTTTATGAGGAATATGACATTGGTAATACCCATAGATGTGTGTATTTACTGACTGCATTCCCCAGAGTGCACAACTGATTTACAGAGGATACCAACTGTCTGGTGAACACACAAAACATAACAGGCAGACATGTGACCAGTCTGTGCACAGCGTGCCAATGGAGCGGTATGTCACAGTCATGTCACTGTGAGTCGTGACTTCACACACTAAATGCATGTCCACACAAACCCTGACAATCTATCAATCCATCATGTGTATAACAGCACTAATGAAATAGAATCTGTTTACAAATCTGGTGATATGTCCCCCATGTTGGTTGGCTGTCTGCACATGTCTTGTCCTGTGACATATTGCCACCCACTGTATGTGAATCTGTAGGCCACTGCCTCTGTAATGTCCCTCACATAGGCAAGGAAATGTGGCAAGGTCCAGATTAAGGAACGTCCCATATGTCAGAACTAGCAGCAGTGTCCAGGCCCACAGCACAATACAATGTGGGCACCTACATAATGGTATGGCCATAGCAATACCTGACATCTGCACATCTGTACAGATGAGAGGCAATAAATAGATAGCCAACAGGTTATGCATTAGGATGAATGATTTGCAAGATCCACATCTGAAACTGAAAGGTATGCCATTACTATACGACAGCAATCCTCAATGATATGTCCAAAAAACATAATAGTCTACTTTTAATATCAACATATCAGATCAATATCCAATAAGAGATACATATAAACATATAGCTCAAACACCAAGAACAAGATACTCAGTGCTCAGAGTCCAGCTTTGCATGCAGGGGTGTATGGTTCCAGAACTACAATCTGCAATTTACTCTTACTTGGAAAAGCTCTGTTAAAAGTACTAACATAATGATATAATATGTGTTAAACTATTTCTGTCAACCAGTGCACTGTAGCTGGTGTAACATGCAAGTGTGACTGCATATAACCTGGGATACTACCCATGTATGAAACAAATCCAAAGAGAAAAGATTGTGGTACTACCCATGTATACCCAGGTGTCCCATACAGTATACTCACACCCCTTGCAACTGTAATGACAGCACATAGAAGCATGTTATGTACAGGAAATGAAATTCCCTTCTTAAAGATGTTATTACCCTGCTATTTTATCAGACTGGAATGTGATCACTGGTTACCAGGGTTGAGCTATGCTTAGCAGGTGTGAGCATCGCTTCAAGATAAATGCTAAGGGGATTTTCCCACTGGTAAGCAAAGCCTACAGTAAGGTAAGTACAGGTAAGTGCTTATTCATTTAACCATATGTTAGCACTGCTTAGCTTCATGCAAACCCACTTAAAGGTGCTTTAAATTGTCTTAATTACCCTGTCTCCATCGACCCTTTTTCTGCCTAGCAACAAAATAAATAACCCATGTAGGTCTTGAACCCAGGACTTTGTATACTATAGTCACAGCATATAACCACTAAGCCATCTGAGCTGGGATGAGGTTTGTTGTTTTTTCAAATATATCATTCAGTACACATACTGAATAGTAGTGAAGAATGAATTTGACTACTACAGTTGTTTAGTATTTGTAAGTGAAAATAGTGTTGAATTAGTCATGTTCTTATATGTAAATGTACACATTTCAGATTAATATGGTTGGATACATCTGAGAAGGTACATACAACACTCATGTTTACACATAAAAGGATATATATATATATATATATATATATATATATATATATATATATATATATATATATCGATGACATATGCCCATGAGATGTAGTGGAGTCATACCTCACCACCATAACTCTCAACCTCTTAGTGCAAGAGAACGTAATGTATGTATTGCAGTTATAAATGTAGAATATTGCTACAATGACAGGGGTTGTGTCAACATACATGTTGTGAAGGAAGGCTCTTCTGAAACTGACATGTGCGCCATCAGTTACTGACAGACATCATAAATCCATCATAGTGAAGTACCATACAAATCACAGTAATGATCCTGTGGAATACAGAAGAAATATAAACAATAAACATGGACAGCCTGAAACAATCTGGTCAGTCAGGAGGTAAATACAGAATGCCTTACTGCAAGAAATGTGGAGCAAGCCTGACAAAGGGGATGTTTAAAGCCAAGAAAATGGGGATATATCACACATACTGGACAATATAAGCTCACACAGTTGATGCATTCACACCCTCCTGTCTGTCCTAACAGATATCAACTGGAGGACCAGAGTGCCCAAGCCACATACTTCCCACTAGTTAGTGACATACATCTTCACAGCAGGCCACTGCTTTGTCAGAAATACACGTATGGTGGCCAGGCAACAATACATCTGCCAAACATCTGGACATAACATCACACTAGGGTAAATACACTGAGCTGCTAGGCATGTCACCAAGCACTGTCTACACTACAGGCAGACTGCCACAACACTAACCCAATTTACCTATGGGGGAATACACATGTAATTGCAAATATAGGAGGCACTACAGGTGTGTAACAGCACAGAGTAACAGACACCAGTGTGAAAATGCATACCCACAACCAATCTCAATACAGTCACAGTCACATAATGGTAAGCCTAAGTAATAGTACAGTATATGGACTTTGTGAACAACAGTCATCATCATGTTTGCCACTCACACACTAACCCTACATATACTGGCCCAATTCACAGTGTAGTCCGATTCCTAACTGTGGTATGGGACATGTCTCAGTCTGGCCCTAAAAACATATGTACTGATAGGGTATCAGAAGCTGGAGCAGCATGCAATGTCGATACAACAGGACCAAGAACACTGACATCTACCCCAGTCTGTACACAGGCCAAGTAACATAATCACAATACATGGCTACATAATACGGACACTGTCAACAATCACCATAAGTACACAGACCTCACTACTGTACAGACTACAACAGAATGTCCAGGTTTTGTCATCAAATATTAGGACTCCTATACATTACATGTCATGCAATCTGATACATCACTGGCTCGATATCAGGAATTATGTCAGTAAATAATGGTTTACTGTACGTATCCACCTCTTACTGCATGACATATAAACACAGGGGGACAGACTTGGGGGACAGAGACAGAAACACAGGGCCAGTAATGACATATTGCAGTTATCAACTGAGAACATTGCTGGTGTAACAGGGTTTGTTGTGACATATCTCTTCAGAGGAATATGAACTCAGTAACACTCATGGATGTTACCATTTACTGACTACAATCATCAGAGTATGCTACTGCATTTATAAAGACAGAAAATGTGTGAGTGACACACCAAATCTATGACTCCAAACTCTGGCCAGTCTGCAGATAGCCCTACAGGTGAGAGTTTTCTCAACCACATAACACTGTCATGCCAGACTTTAAATCATGCAAAACAGCCATATCCACACAAACCCTGTTAAACCAACATTACTTCAAATGTAGAACAGCAATACTTACATTCTGTCCCCATGTCTGGAACATCCCCCTCCAGTTTGTTGGCCTCTCTCCACAGTGTTTGTTGTAAGAGGTATTTCCAACTACCCTCTGTAATGTTGTTTGTCACACACCCACATGAAGTCCTGCTCACAGGGAAGTAGAAAGGCTAACACCCACTCGCAGTGCTTACTTATAGGAGTGTGTTATAGGAATGATACCACAGCTGTTCCCTGTGCAATTATCAGGTGGAGGACTCCAATTCATGCACAGGCTGTCAGCTGATCATGAGAATTACCTACCAATGCCACGCTCCTGCCTATTCAAAATAGATACATTTTGCCACATCTACCGGGGGGGGGGGGGAGAAACAGACAGAGGGAAAGGAAGAAAGGATGCGAGAAAGAGCCAAGCATGTTTATTTATGATCTTTGAGTGGAGAGAGATCTCTGGATATTATAATGGTTGCCTCTATATACATTCTACAACAACCTCTACATTGTTTGACAACTGCTGACCTTGTAATGTAACATAGGAACATATGGGTTGCTCTGATTGTATAATAACAGGTTCCATTGCGGGATGGGTTTTGCTAAATTATTATGTTGCAGACTTGCATATGTCACAATGTCCACTTTACAAAGCCAACAGATGTCACACACCAGAGATGTTGGTGCAGACAATCCATATCCCTACATGTGATATTATGGATTGGTGAACAATATAGGTAACACTTCTATTACTCAGGGAACACTCTCCACGCATGTCTCATACACAAACACACTTATATGTTGGAGAACTGTCCAAATGAAAATTTATCAAAACCCACCTTGTAATGGATCCTGTTATGACACACACATACTTGCCAGTACTGTGTTTCAAGCTACTACCTAGCTATGTCTTGGTATTACAGTGTTATGCAGTTATTGCAGGTGCCATGGAGCTTATATGTTGAAGAGCTGTCCAAAGTTATCTTTGAAGGTGAGTGACATCAGCAGCAGTGCTAAAGGAGGGGTAAGGGAAGTATAGTAAGTGTGAATGTCTACAGACTCAGGTGTCAACAAAGACACACACTCTCTCACAGAAACATAGACATTATCACAGCTGGCAGAACCAGGATTAGAACTCCTACCTAATTAGTTTGCTATACTACAGTATTACACAGTTAACGCAAGTGCCACAGAGCTTATAGAGCTGAAACATGACCAAAGGGTTATTTCAAGGTAGGGCAATGGGAGGTGTAGTGAGTGTGAATGGCCTCAAAATCATTAATCACACACACACACACACACACACACACACACACACACACACACACACACACTTGCCAGTACTGAGATCCATAGGTTCATTAATTCACAGGTGTGTACTAGCTGAATGCGTCTGAAGGCTCTCCAAAGCTAGGTCAAGGGAATATCATGGCATCAGGCCACATGACAATAGTCCCCAGTGTGGCTCAGGGGTGTAGTCCCTGGAGTGGTCCCCAGGAGTGGGTACTGCAGTCACCATCCACTCATCTGGGTTACTATTGTGAGTGGCCAGTGATGTGCACTGCTTCCCATGCATGTTATCTATATTCCATAACATGGACAGTGTCTGGGTTGTGCACGTCCCACACACATGCTATTTGACGTGTGGAAATGTACTTGAAGTCTCTGGAGCATGTTGTGTGGACAGATTGTTATCTTCTGATGTAGCATTCTTGATCTCATTTGGTGAGACCTGGCTATGTAACTGAGGTTGTGCTTGCACCTACATTGACAGCATGATACGGGTATTCAGTGGAGTTAGTGGCTTCTGTCCATACAGGGCATGTGTATAAGGCATGGTATTCCCTTTGTGGGTTACGTTTACAGACTCTACAGTTGTTACAGGTGTCCAGTGGGGAACATGGCAAAAGGGCCACTGTACAAATGTATTTGTCTATTGAGGGGATGGAACAGGGTGCCATGTCCTTTCACTTGCTGGATAACACACACTCAGGAGATGTAACACATCAAAGTTCTTTCTGATGTCAGTGGTACTGTTGTGGTCAACAAGCATGTAGTCCATTGCAATCACATCGTGGTTACTATCTGTGAGGCAATATGCAGGAAACTACCAATATAGTGGTTGTTGCCTAACCCAGTGTGTTTGTGTATGAGACGTGGGTGGAGCGTGTTCTCTGAGTAATAGAAGGGTTGCCTATAGTGTTCACCAATCCATAATGTCACATGTAGGGCTATGGATTGTCTACACCAACCTCTCAGGTGTTTAACACCGGTTGGCCTTGTAAGATGGACATTGTGACATATACTAGGTCCTCAACATAATAATTTAGCAAAACCCACCCCACAATGGGTCTTGTATTATAGAATCACAACAACCTCCACACAGGATACTGATGACAGATACACACACAAACTTGCCAGTAATGAGATTCAACCCCCTATGTACTGCTACTATAGTGTATTGCATTTATCGCGCACGACACAGAGCTTATAGGATCGATGCTGTCCCAAGATACTTCTAAGGTGAGGAACATCACCAGCCCTTGTAAATACTGGCATTGGGTGATGTAGTGGGTGAGAGAGCCCAAAAATAATTTTACCCTACATACACATGTATGTAGGGTAAACAGACAACTGGTGCCAGTGCCATGGCCTCAAGCTAAACGCCAAAAAGTGTATAGTCATCCCCTTTGGCAAAAACAAAGTGCCCACAAATTACCGCATAGGTGGTAATCCATTAAGTACAGAAGAAGTAATTAGGGACTTGGGGACCCAAGTTGATAGCAATCTCTCATTTGACAACCACGTGGCCAAAGTGGTTAGAAAAACATTTTATATAGCCCACCTAATCATGAAGGGATTCACATTTAGATCAGGGGAGGTCATCGTGCCTCTTTACTCATCCCTCATCAGGCCCATAATTGAGTACAATGACCCTTTTGGGATGTACCTTACCAGACACCTGCAGCAACTGGAAAGACCCCAAAAGTACCTCACCAAGAAAATCAAAGGGCTCAAACTGATGCCATATGCTGCCCGGTTAAAGAAACTCCAGCTCTACTCAGTGGCATACCGCCTGCTCAGAGGCGATCTGTGCCTGACGTATAAAGCCATGTCCAACCTGGAATTAATGGACATGCTGCACCTCAGAAAATCCAAATCCCATCGAGCTACGCGCTCGAGAGACTTGAACCTCAGCACTGAAATAAATAGGACATGCTGGAGGGCCAGATTCATAACTCAGAGGCTCCCTTCACTCTAGAATAAAATCCCAGTCCAGGTTAGGCAGAGTCCCTCATTGACTCTCTTCAAGAGGAATCTTGATGAGTGGATGGGAAATCGTAGGTTTACCGCGGGTATCACTTCTGTGTCACTGTTAGACAGAGGCACAGTATACTAACCTCGAAAAAGGGCACAGCAAAATTAATTTAAAATGGGTGGCGGAAGCCAAACACACTCTGGCTAGGCTTATAAATGCCCTAGGGCAGATAGCCTAGTATGAACCTATGAACCCATGAACATGTACATTTGTCAGGGGTGAGGTTCAAACCTTTATCTAACAACCTTTACAGACCATTATGTTATGTATTTACCACATGCACCACTGACGTTACATGGTTTAGGGTTTGCAACAGGTACTTCTAAGGTGGATGATATCTGCAGGACTGCTAAAGTCAGGCTCTGAGATGTGTACTTGGTGTAAATGGGGCCAAAATCTTTGAGGTACAGACATACATATGTACACACACAAACACTTGCCATGGATGAGATTCAAGCCCATACTTATGTAGTTACTGCTACAACCTTGTTCTGCATTTATGGGATATGCCATGGAGCTTACATGTTGGAGACCTGTGTCAAGGTATCTTTGTAGGTGACTAACATCAGCAGCAGTGCTAAATGAGGGGTAAGGGGAGAGTAGTTAGTATCAATGTCCATAAAATCAGGTATTATCAGACATGCGCACTTTCTTACACAAAGTTTCATAGTCGCCATGTCGGGGATTAGAACTCCTACCTAACTAGTATGCTACTCTATAGTATTACACAGTTATCACAAGTGCCATGGAGCTTATATGCCGGCAAACTGTCTAAAGGTATCTTTGAAGGTGACTAACATCAGCAGCAGTGCTAAAGGAGGGGTAAGGGGAGAGTAGTAAGTGTCAATGTCCATAAAATCAGGTAACATCAAAAACACACAAACTGTCTCACACAAACACACACAGTTTCACAATTGCCATGTCTGGGATTTGAACTCCTACCTAACTAGTATGCTGCACTATACTATTACACATTTATTGTAAGTGCCATGGAACTTGTAGAGCTGACATTTGTCCAAAGGGTTATTTCAAGGTGACTGACATCAGCAGGCATGCTAAAATAGAGCAATGGGAGGTGTAGTGACTGTGAATGGGCACAAAATCAATCACCACACACAGAGTTTCACAGTTGTCATGTCTGGGATTAGAAGTTTTACCTAACTAGTTTTTTATACTACAGTATTACACACGTATCACAACAGCCACATAGCTTATAGGGATGAAACGTGGCCAGAGGGTTATTCCAAGGTGACTGACATTAGCAGGAGTGCTAACATGGGGAATGGGAAGTGCAGTGTATGTGAATGGGCCATAAACCATTCCTCTGGAAACACACGCACACACTCAGTCACACACAACTTTACATTTGACAGGACTGAGTATACAAATGCTAGATGAATACTGATTTGTAATATTGTGTTACCCAGTTATTACAAGCACCATAAACCCTATAAGGCTGAGGGCTACCAAAAGCAATGTCTACAGTGATTGATATCAGCACATCATGTGATATTGGCCAATTGGATGTGGGTGGGTGGGACAGACCTCATAATGGAAATCTCTCTGTCACTGTCTGTCTCTCTCTTCCTCACATCTCTGTGTGTGTATGTTTGACATATTATAGTGTGTTGGCCTTGGATATGTGTGAATATTCCTATCCAATGTGTGTGCAAATCATGACTGGTGTACAATGTGGTGTGTGTGTGCACAGACATCTGGGACTGACAGATATGTATAGCCCATTGTGTTGTCAGACATGGGCTTTCTCAAGTATAGTAGCATGCCCAGTATGACCTTCTGTAATGAGTGTGTGAATCCATTGCAGGTAGATTGTACACCAGTCCAGGGTATGGTGTTCTACACCTACAGCTAGAAACCTGTTTCTGCAGGATATCTGTAGATAGGCTGACAATATGGAGTCACAGTGGGTGACAGAAAGTGGGATACTGTAACTGTTGCTGTCTGTGCTGCTTGTATTACATAGTTTGTGTTAGCAGAGATATTCAGACATATGTACTGTTTTACACTGTGATGTTTTATGTCATCAACTACTGACAGGTATACTTATTTGCTCGCAGTGATTTCCTGGGAAATACAAGATGAATGAAGCTGTGTCCAGTATTGTGGTCTGCAGCCTACATATTCTTGCACATTTATGCCATTCTGGAGAGGTAGCTGCAGACACTTGCTGATGGGTCTGTATAAATGGTCCAGCACCTTGGTATTATGGTGGCTGAGGATCCCCTTCTTGTACATATATTGATGTGACTGAATGACCATATCTCTCTGTGGCCATATCACTCAGCTGTACAGATTCACCCAGGTTACCCAGAGGCAGGGCTCATATATTTGGTCAGTTCCCCTTCACATTGTGGTTTACAAGCAGGTTTGTAGCCACCCATTACTGGGTTTGCAGGCAGGCATAGTATGGGCGCACTTCAGAGTTCCAGACTTCACACACTCCATGACGTCCATGCTTCTACACCCCCCACTCTGTTTTTCTGTCCTCTTGCTAACATTATGCAAGCAATATCTGAAAAGTATCCCTTTAGTTGTGCCTTTATCCCACTGGTAGTTAGGGGTTGGTCCACAGTTCATGCAGTAGGACATGGTGGGCATGCTACTGGGATTTGTCAACATGGCATTGCATTTGTGTTCTGTTGACTGTGTTATGTTGTTATTTGGGACCCCATGAAATACCATACATTGGCACTATGGGTGAGGCACAGGCCTTTGACAGAGGACTGTAGGCCATTTGGTAGTGATGCAGGCCAGTGCTTTCTGTCACTCCTACATTCCCAGGCTGTGAGCCAGTGGATTCCCCTTGGGTGACAGGGTAAGTGTGCAAGATATTAATGGCAATAGTTCCTGCCCATATTAATCCATTGGTCTGGATGCAGGCAGGGTGCTGCTTACAGCTAGGGACACACCTGCATGGGACACCTCTTCAGCATGCTGCATTCTGTGGGTATTCCCATACAGAGGTGGGTTCATACTGTACTCATTCCCAACAGCAAGGATATGACCTGTGATATACCTGCGGCTGATGGTGGGGTGAGCTGAGTACATGCGTGATATGGAAGCTACTTGCAGCTGACTCACAGATATACATGGGACATTTCCCTTATGCTGCCTTGTGCGAGGACATAGGCAGTCTCTCATTACTATATAACTGTGCCTTTTGTGGTCTGCCAGTGATTGGCCAGACATCAGTATTTCATACTACGCAGACAACTAATGTGCTGCTAACCTGTATGTGCAATTCCAAAGTTGTGTGCAGTTGACAGTTTCATCATTTTATATACTCTGTCTAGGGTACTTCCACCTGTGTACTGTGTGTATGTATGGGCCCACATTCATGGCATGTCCATCTTTCATACGGTGACAGATATTGACATCTGACAGTGAGTATAGACAACTGCTGACATGGGTATTGCTGAGAAGCATTGTGGTTGGCAATACAGTTGTCAGAACATGGCCCTGTCATCCACAGTACTGCCTATAGGCCACTGAGACACAGTCCTCCATGACTACATGCTGACCACTTCCAGACAATATTGAACACACAACAACCTAACACACGGACCCCTGCATATGCAACAATCTATCCTGTAGATTGGGCCAGCTTGGGTAATCTGTGCTTCACTGTTATTACACCTCACACTTACATGTTACTGCATTTCTACATAGGATTGTGGGGGGTGGGCACACCTGATGATTTTAAACATTTACTATGACTTTACTGGTATTTCAGGTACTCTGTTGGCTTCCATTTCATTTTGTATTCTGATCTATCATGAAGACTGGAGGCATATCAGTGAAGTACAGATCTTAGGTTTTATTGACCTACATTTCAGTTTCAGACTTCTTACCCTTCAGAACTAACATACAACTGCCAGACCTGTTATAGTCTGTCTGTGTAGGTCTGGAGGGGATTGTTCACCGTTGCCATCAATTGGAGGCCTTAGCCCAGCCTTTCTTTATGGTCATCTACACCTGTCCTGCTGGCTAAGGCTGGTGTTGGGTATGTGAGCCACACTGACATGCATGTCTGTGTCCTATGGACACACATTTGGGCCACCACATGTTCTGCAGTGGGATTTGTCACCTTGTCTAGTACTGCCTAGTATGTTGACAGCAGTATTTGTTATGGATTTCATGCTGCCCATATAGGTGTCCACTATCTGCTGCCATCCCATTCAACCACCCGATTCCCTTGCATGCTCACATCCATACCATAGATTCAACTATCAGAACATACTACTCCATTCAGCAATTGATAGGAAGAGTGACTTACCTTGTGGCTTTGCCAATATTGTGGATGGTGCTGAAGGGCTGACTATGGTGGATGCACATAGTACACTCCCTATAGATGGTAAAGCACAGGTAGTGTCATGTTTGGCATCCCTTTTACTGTACGTGCAAGTCAGAAAGAGGTGACATTCCCTAGGTCCCTACCATGTCAGTGTATGTGCTATGCTTTGCCAAGGCCTGGGCATACTGGGCACACCTCCTTCTGCCTACATGGGCAGACTCAGCTAATTCCTCCTCCAAATCCGTCTGTTCCTGTGATGGTCTTGGCAATTGTGGGGGGCTGTGTGGCCTTGCCCTGTGCTGTTCCTGCTGCAGCTGTTTTTACAGAATCATATTGTGTAACATGGCACATACAATGAACATTTGTGTACATCTAGCTGGAGAGTACTGCAAGGCTCCAGCGGATATGTCCAGGCAGCAGAACCATGACTTAAGCATCCCAAACACATGCTCTATTATGATTCTGGTTTGTGCATGTGCCTCATTGTGGAGTTCTTGCTCAGGTGTGTGTGCATTTCTGAGGGGTGTCATCAGCCACGGCTCCAGTGTGTAGCCAGCCTCCTCCACTAGGTGGCCATATGGGATGTCCCCACTGGCAAATGACTGGTACATCTGTGTCCTATGCCAGGTGTGGGAGTCGGGATAGCTTCCAGGGCTGCTAGCACACACATTCAAGATAATGCCCTGGGCATCGCACATGACCTAGCAGTTGATGAAGGGAAAGCCCTTGCGGTTTATGTAGTCCCTACCCCGGTCGCCGGGTGGTGCTTTGATATGTATGTATGCAGTCTACAGCACCCACTACCTCAGGGTATTCTGCTATTTGGTGGAAGAGACAATATTGCTGGTCAATGCCTCATGGGTGTTGAGGAAATATATGTGCTCACTGGCATGTGCTGACATGGCATCAAGAAACTGGTGGAGTACCCTGGATGTTCATGCCTATGAGATCCCCATGATATCCCCAGTTGGAGTTTACAAGGTACCTGTGGCTAGTATTCTTAAGCCTACTCATACCTTGGTATCCACTGGGATGGGTTCCTCTCTATTGGTTCTGTGTGTGTGGTGTGGCCTGCACAGCTCAACAATTTGCTGTAGGATGTCCCTGTCCACTTTATAGCACTCCACTATCTCCAGTTCATGTAGGCCCTGGGTAGGATACCCTGGGTCTGTACACTCTTCTCTGTCTCCTCACTGTAGGTGGGTTGTCAACATTCACATTCTCACCACCCTCTGCCTCCTGTAATGTTGATGTATGAGAGCAACAGCAGCCCCTAACATTTTGTTAGTTTTGTCAGGTAAAATTTCCCCATCTGTGTACACCAGTGGTGCAGAGTTTGTGGGAAAAAAAACAGACTGGATGGTGTTTGCATAGTTTATAGTAATGTGCTAGGCTGATCCATGTGTAATTGGCTGATTCTGATATGTTACACCTGCCAGCTATGCTAGTTCCCCTTGATCGGCTTCCTACTGCTGTTTTCCCTTTTCATTGCCTTCCCCTTTAAGCCCCGAGGTGCGCCGCGAATACCCAGTGCTAAGAGGTGAACAGAGCTGCTATTTCCTCGGGGGGGGTTTGTTTGTTTAAAACCTGGTGCGTGGCGTGCACACCCTTTTAAGCAATGTAAACACTGCTAGGCAGTCTCAGACACACACCCTTCCTTAGCTGTGCTTAGCTAAGGGCAAACACGGGCCACAGAGCTCCAATGAGCTTACACCGTGCATGACATCCCCCTTATGTGGTCATCCACCTCGTAGACTTATACAATGGTGTTGCAAAAAAGACAAACCAGTACTGGATAAA
Source organism: Protopterus annectens (assembly GCF_019279795.1). Lineage (NCBI taxonomy): Eukaryota > Metazoa > Chordata > Ceratodontiformes > Protopteridae > Protopterus > Protopterus annectens. Next base: position 1,818,387,097 of record NC_056743.1, read on the forward strand.
GTGTCTCTTGAGAAAAGTCCTATTTGTATCCAAAAACACAAAAGAGGCACACCACGATGATTCTTCAGGCTTTAATAGAGAATTAAAACATCAAACGAACAGCTGTAGGAAGGAGTAAGCGCTTTCACGTTTTAACAACGCTTCTTCAGACTTAAAATACATCTAAAAAAATGTGTTCTTATATACTCATAGTTAATTGAATAATTAAAGCAATTAGAATAATTAAAACTCTATTACAGTCATCCCTTGTTAAAGGTGTATTGCTATGTTAGTAGCTTATATAAAAGACTATATCTTGTGGCTGTATATATAGTAAATGCAATATACCTATATATTATACAAGACACATCTACTAAAATTAAGAATAGAACAATTTAAAATAATAATAATTAGCAGTACTAATATAAAGTAGCCTACAACTTATAAGAACAAGCTACAAAATGGTGTCACATGTATAACACTATCCTATGTGGCATAGCTAAATCAATAACTAGAATAGTGTATAAAGATAATAATAGCAAAATTATTAAACATACATATATATATATATATATATATATATATATATATATATATAAGTGTGTGTGTGGAAAATATACATATATATAAAAAATACATATATATAAAAATGTATATGTTCGTACATACTTACACTGAATGTTTTGCTAAGTATACATGTACAGAAATAGTGTATGCAAGTTATATTAACTTGTTTACTGTACATGTATGGATATCAATGACTATAAGGTCTCCCTTTTAGAAAAGGTTTAAGTGATATTTTATCATTGAGGCCATGGCCTCTATGTGCTTGTAGCCTTAATATCCATTTGTTTTCCTTTTCTTCAGTGAAGTTCTTTATATCACCAAGTCTATCTGTTTTATTGACTAGCTCAAGTACTTGAAACGTGAATTTATGTTTAGATCCTAGACTCAATACATGTCTGGGTAAAGCATTCCTATCATCCTCTCTATTTATGGCATATATATGCTCCCTAATTCTTTCCGTAATGTTCTATTAGTTTTTCCTATAGAATGATTTACATAATGAACATTTTGCCAAATATATCAAGTTCCTGGATCTACAATCAGCATATCTATCAAACTTGAAATTATTACCATTATCAGGATGTGTAAAACTATTTTCTTTTGCTATGTAGCTACATTGATTACAATGTCTGCATGGAAACGCCACCTTCCTTTGTGTTAAAGGCAACCTTTATATTATTTTCATAGCAGAGTAACCTCTTGAGGGATTTCATATTCTTATATGTGATATCAGGCCTATCACCTATAATATCTTTTAGCCTATCGTCTACCAATAACATTCCCCAATTATTAGTTAAAATGTTTCTAATAGTATTATTCCTGTTTGTAAAGGTATCACTATTCTATTCTTAACTGTTCCTGTCTTAAATCTTTTTATACTATTGCCATCTTTGCCAGTCCTATGTAGGAATGGTCTACCCCTACCCTCTCTTTCCAATGAATTATCCTGAAATATTTTGTTCAATACTTGTTTATTGTATCCTCTATTTAAAAATTCATCTCTTAGTGTCTCACATTGTTCATGATGTCTCATATCATCTGTTACTAGCCTAGAGACCCTTAATGTCTGACCTCTGACTATATTGGGATAGAGGTGTCTAGCGTGCATACTGTTGTAGTGTAATAGATTATTCTTTCGACAAGGTTTTCTAAACAAATCCGTATTAACAGTGTTCTTATCTTTACTAATGAGAACATCTAAAAATTCTATCCTATCAAATGATTTAGAACATTCAAATCTCAGAAAATCAGTTGTTCCATTTATATAAACTATAAACTGATCCAACTCTTCGGGTGTACCACCCCACAGGAGGAATACATCATCCACAAAACGTTTATACAGCTTAATATTCTCCAAAGAGTGCATTTCCTAAAACATAAGTTCCTTCCCAGTATGCCATCACAAGGTTTGCATATGAATTAGCACATGGTGTGCCCATCGCTACACCCTTTTTCTGTAAATAATAATTATTATCATACAGAAAAACATTGTTCTCAAGTACCAATTCTAGGATAAGCATCCATTGTATGACTTGGTTATTAGGAATGTTTTTCTCAAGTAGTAGCAATCTCACATATTCCATCCCTACTTGATTTGGTATAGATGTAAAAGGGAAACAACATCTAATGTAACCAGTAAATCACTGGTATAGTCACTATGTGAATGTAAGTACTCAGCATAGCTGTATAAAAACTCCTCTGTGTCTCTAATTATGGACTCATTGTTATTCACTATTGGTTTGAATTGTTTCTCCAGATAAATAGACATAGGCTCAGTGGCCCAGCCTTTACCTGATACAATAGGTCTCATTGGGGGTCATATAAATTTTGTGTATCTTTGGTAGACCTCTGAAGGTTGGAATGACTGGCTTTTCAACCAAGAAATACTTGTATAGATTTTCATCTATTATATTACATAACAAGAAATCATATAACATCTCAGGAACACTTTTAATCACTTTATCTAAAGTCACAGCATTCAAACAATGATATGTGTCTGTTTCTTTCAATAAATCTTTCATTTTCATATTATATAATGTCCTGTCTAATACTACTACTGAGCCCCCTTTATCAGCTTGCCTAATGACAATATTGGTGTTATTTTGTAGGCTTTTTAATGCTTCACGTTCAGCATGATTCAAATTATAAAACTCAGGTTTAACATTAGTCATATCACTGGCTATTAAATCCCTTTCAAAAGCTTTCTCAAAAGCCTCAAGTGCAGGGCATAACTGTGGTATAAACGTTGATGGTTTTTTAAATACATTTGCATCTTACCCAGTGCTAAGAGGTGAACAGAGCTGCTATTTCCTCGGGGGGGGGGTTGTTTGTTTAAAACCTGGTGCGTGGCGTGCACACCCTTTTAAGCAATGTAAACACTGCTAGGCAGTCTCAGACACACACCCTTCCTTAGCTGTGCTTAGCTAAGGGCAAACACGGGCCACAGAGCTCCAATGAGCTTACACCGTGCATGACATCCCCCTTATGTGGTCATCCACCTCGTAGACTTATACAATGGTGTTGCTGCACCTACACTCTTGGGTGCATGGTAACACTGACAGGAAATCTGTAATTCAGTATCACTCCCCTCATTTGCATAAAACAGAATGCTAATGCATAGTTACAATACTCACACCCAGCCTTCCCCCTTAGCAAGCTCTATTCCCTGGTATTATTGTCTTATGCATGCCATTGCCTATTATGCCAGAATCCTGATTTGGGTTTAAAAGCTTATTTCCACCTTTTTTTCCTTATTTTTGGGACGATCTTGTTTGCACACTGCTACCCTACCCGTAAATGGCCGAAATCAGCCAAAAAAATAAAAGTTATTTTTTATAATTTTGCAACTATTTCTTATGCCAATGGCCATATATTTGGCCATTGGCATGCCTTCTACATTGAATACATGCTTTCTTTCGAGCTGTCATGCCTCTGTTTTGTAATTTGCAGAAATGTATTCGGTTAGTAACCAAATACATTTCTGCAGGTTACACTATTCCTGCACAGATGCCTGCCTGCTTCTTGGATCACTAATTCACCTCATTTGCATGGTTTTCACCAGTAAATGAGGTAGTTAGCATAAAGCAGTGATGTCCATGCAGGAATAGTGTAGGAGCGCTCGTGCACGTCTCTGGAGCTCGTTCCTGGATCGCTTGTCGGCCAGTAGCTCTTGCTCGTTTCCTGCACTACGTGCAGATCTTGCTGAATCCAGGGGACAGACACACATGAAAGTGCACATACATGTTCATGTGTGTGTGTGTGTGTGTGTGTGTGTGTGTGTGTGTGTGTGTGTGTGTATTTTTAACAGTTAATGTGACTTTTGGTGACTCTCCAAAAATATGTTACAAACTTTGTTAATGTAGCTAAGGCTTAGAAATGCGGGAGCATTGCAGATGACTGCAACTTTGAAATCAGCACAAAATTTCACCTTAGGAAGACTGCATGCTTATGTTGACAACATTTTTGTATATGAGAACTATAATGTTTTTTCAGATGTTATACAGTGCTTTATGAGTTGAAGGAATGAGAGGTGAGATTTATGTTTGTTATACTGTTTCACTGTACTTAAATTTTTGTGACATTGGTGTTAGCATATATAGAAACTGGGGGTATAGCTTTAGAGCTCACAAAACAGTTGCTTTATATTACTTTTGTGGTGATAACTTGTGCAATAAATGTATGAGATATTTTAATTATGGTCATTTTTGTCTCAGATAAGTTACATATCGGCAGTCATAGTAAATCAAAAATAAATAAATACTGAACCATTAATGCTGGAATTACACAGTAAATATACAGGCAAATATGCACGTACCCTTGGAAAATAATCAGAATTTACCTTGGGATATCAGATATCCTATCACTGGCACAGTGGGTCTGTGAAATATAGTTTACTACAATATTTATTTATTTTACTTATATTTTTTCAAAGTATTATCCATAGTAAGCATAATCCATTTACAGAGGGGACTCAGGAAGAAACATTGGACAACAGTACAGTGTATAGGAAACATAATACAAACACTTAAATGAAGGAGTGAATAATAGCAGCCATTTCATACATTACTAACTGTCCAGATGGTCTATTCCACATAAAAACTGTGGTTTTCTGACAAATAACTGAGGACAAAAGTCACTAAATAATGACATATATTTGAGTTTCAGACTTCATATCCATCAGACATGCAAATCTTGTTATTCTAACATTTTTTCTAAGTTTATAAGAGGAATGTTTAAAATTTGATCCTATTTTTGGATCGTTGTCACCCTATTATTTTAGGCTTTGCTTATATTTCTTCAGCTAAGAATTTGAGAGGTATGGTCAGTTCAAGTTTACAGATATTTTTAATCATCATCCATGGTGTTCCTGGCATACTCCTGGCTATGCCCTAATTTCAAATGAATGTACCCTATTACAATATAGATGTAATGGTACTGTGGTACGCCTTTGCAATAAAGACGTTGACAAGTGATTTATACATGTGTTTTTTTGCAATTCCAGCATTCTAGAATATTCCCATATGTTATAATAACGAAAAAAAAGTCGTAAATTATTGTAGGAAACTGGAGAACTGTTTAATAATAAAAACAGAGTAAAACATCAAAACAACTTAGCGCTTTCACCATAAAATCCACTGGCATCATCAGAGTTGTGTAAAAAAACCTTTTCAATCAGTCTTAAGAGAAAGAAAAAGTTACAGATGTTATGGTCTTACGGTACAACACACTTTTTTTTAACATATGCTTAATTGTTAATAAATGTTGGGAGATGTGTTTTGGAGAATTAAACAAGACGTTACTTGGCAATAAGCCTCAAATAGTTTATATTAAGGGCAAGAATATTAAGAACAATCTAGAAGGGAATTCTAAGACTACTTTAAAATCTGGGTACAAATCCCTCATGATGAAATGTGGTGCATGTAAGTATTGTAAGTTTATCAATGATGAACCTTACGTTACAGTAGGTAATTATAATTATTCTATCAGGTGTCCAGGGAGATGCAATTGTAATACTACTATGACAGTCTATCTTGCTACCTGTGTATCTTGTGTATCTTACTATGTTGGAAAAACTGTACATAGATTGCGGGATAGAATCAGTGAACATCTTAGGGCAATAAAAAATAGGGATCCACATAATGGTCTTTTTGTTCACAGTAATAGATGTGACAACTTTAAAATGTTCATTTTATTTGTGATTGACAAAGAACAATTTGATGAGAGGGGTGGTGACATTAGACTGGAAGTAGCAGCTAGGGAGAGTAAATGGCAAATGAGGCTAAATGTCAATATTTCACCAAGGCTCAATTCTTTGGCCCCTATATTGAAGCAAAGGGCTTGTCAAATTTGAAGTGGTACTACTTCTTTACTTGCGATTTTCTATTTAGATATTGTTGTTTGTTTAACTATTAGTGTTGAACAAATGTTAATTGGGCTGACATTTAATACATTAGGTCAGTTATTTGTACAAACAGTACTTATTTATTTAAGTATTTTTTAAAGTTTTTTGCACTGTATTTTACTGTCTATTACTGCTTTTTATTGTTGATCTGTATTATAGATTAGTACTAAGCTAACTGCCCTTGCGAGCCATTTTAAGCCTAGACAATTATCCCTTGTGAGAGACAAACCCTGCACCTTGTGTTTGTAAGGCAAACACCTTAACCATTATGCCACCCTCCCAACCTTTTGCCAATAGTTTGTGTTCTATGCTTTGTGAGATTTGATGCTTAGAGTGTTCTAATCAATTCTGCTTTTGATGTTCCTTTAAATAGTTAAAGTATTTTAGCTCAATGAATTGTGAAGTTTACTGTGATTGGTTGTATATGTTCTTATGTGGGTACTTAAGATTGATTGAAAAAGTTTTTTTACACAACTCTGATGATGCCAATGGATTTTATGGCAAAAGCTCCAAGGGAAAAATTTGCTGCTCCGAGAATACACACACACAGAGCACAAGCACACCAAATACATAATCCACACATACACACTTCACAGAACCCTACACTAAACCGTACATACATTACTAGCTATCCACTTACCTTAATCCAACCCTAACCCTAAGGTCCCTAACTAACACACATTCACCTTACCTGCTCCCTAACCCTAAGGTCCCTAACTATCGCACACTCACCTTACCCACTCCCTATCCCTAAGGTCCCTAACTATCACACACTCACCTTACCTCGGTCTATTCACACACTTACCTTAACCTGGTCCATCACCTTCGCACCACAGTCGAGGAAACAGTGAAGCCGCAGAAATGGCCCACTGAATACTTTCCCTAGGAAAATATTCGGTGTTCTGCAGCTTCACTATTTCAAGCGTTTGCTGAATAAGGGTCGATATTATAACATTCAAAGTTTTAAGACTTCAATGTTATAATATAGACCTGAGCATTCCATTACTGGTATTATGTTTATGTTATATGATATGAAAAGAGATGATCAAGCAAGTCATATAACTTTGAAATTAGGACCTGTGGCATCAAATAAATAGAGTGCATGAAATTTCCAAGATGTTCTACATTCCTGTCATTTATTATTATTCTATATTGTTGTGTTACAATGTACAGACAATTCTAAGTAGTCTTTAGGAAGTAGGGATGAGATTCCCAATGTTGTCAACAAAGTATCTATGTAATACAACTTTAGCATAGCATCACTAATGGGGTTCATTATCATATGTAGAACTAACAGTATGCTCATTCCATCATTTGTAGCTCACCAAAGCATAATTCTGATGTTGCAGACTTTTCAGCAGTTGTGTAACCACAATATTTTCATGTATATATAAGTATGGTGGGTAGGCACAGGGGATACAACCACCTGAAAAATGCATTTCTTGATGCTAACTTTTGTAACTGGTGTTGCTAAACCTGCCTGCTCTATGGCTTGTTAACTTTGACACTTTGATCACTGTCCCCAGGATTCAATAAAATCCATGTAGGCTCCATGTAGTGCCTACACAGAATGTATCCATGTACATGTCCACGGTTCCCCTTTGGTAGTGTGCGATGCATATTAATCATGGCATGCTGCCGAGGAAGACATAGTAACAGCGATGTTGAATCCATGTAGGCAGAAGTGTTGATACTTGTCACATGTTACGTACATGGTGAAGCTCCCTGTAATGTTTCCTGCTGCAGTTGAAATGTGCTGTGAATTAATAGTTTGTGTTTTAAATGTCTTATGTTTGTTGAATGATTTTATTTATTTAATTTTTTTATTTAAAATCTGTTTGCGTGGCACGGAGTGGAGCACAGGAATGCCAAGAGACACTTACACATAGACAGCTGACACCTGCCAGACATCTAAAAATAGAAACTGGATGTAACTAATTATGATGTATGTTTTTTTTCTTTCTTTTTCTTTTTTAACATCTGTTTGTGTGGCTCGGCGTGGAGCATGGTGATGCCAAGCCAAACTTACACATAGACAGCAGTCACCTGTCAGACATCTATAAATAGAAAATGGATGTAACTAATTATGATGTATTTTTTTCTTTTTTTTTTCTTTTTTGTTATTTTTTTTTTAATGTCTGTTTGTGTGGTGCAGCTCAGAGCAAAGCAATGCCAAGCCACACTTACACATAGACAGCAGACACCTGCCAGACATCTAAAAATAGAAACTGGATATATTTAATTATGTATTTATGCTTTTGTTTAAGCCCATTTAAACCCATTTGTGCAGTGTGCTGGGGTAGCTCAGTAGCATATGTGAAGGTACATGAGTTTGTATATTATCCAAGTAGCTAAATGGGTAGGGTCAACACCTAAAACTTCATAGGTCCTCGGTCATAGTCCCTAGCAGATATACTATCTGTTTAATGTAATCTAAATTTTTGTTTAATTTAAAAACATAACTTTTACATTTGGAAGAGCTGCGCTGGGATAAGCAGTGCTTAAACATAATTAATGGCCACTTTTGTTTTCTCATTACTTCATTCACTAAAACCTCAGCTGTGTAAGGTTTCACTATGCTCAGCTGGACTTAGCAGGTTTGGTCAATGCTAAGCAATGCAGAGCTTTTTGAATGATGCTGAATGATGTGTAAGGGTGGGAAAACAGCCTATACTAAGGACAATAGGTAGAAATTCTGCAGCATTCATTGGAGTTCATCTAACTGACAGTATGCCAGGGAGTGTTGGAGAGGGTTTACTCTTTTGGGTGCAGAGGTGGGTATGTGCAGGAGTTCAGAGTTTTTGTTGGGGTCCTGATACACAGTTATGAACTTAGGCTGCTGCAGGGTGGTTACCAAGGCTCAGAGTGTAAGGCTGAGGCCTGGGATCCACTGGCCATGGAACTTAACAGTGTTACTGGTATTTCCCTGCACTGGTGAGCAGGGTCATCATCACTGTGATGACCTGAAGCATAGAAAGTGGGGAACTTTAGACACCTGGGTCAAAGAGGTGAGGGCTGGGCATGCCCCAGTCATATGTAAGTGTTTCTTCCAATGTTTTACTAAAATGCAAGCTTAATCTGTGCAAGACTGGTATACATAATGGTGTGCTTCTCTCCCAAAAGCTGCAGCTGAGAGGGCTCGCAATGTCCATTCTCATGCTGGGCACCTGGCCAGGTTGCGCTGTCGGTGTGGTAAGTACAGATAAATTATGCTAACTGTAGTGCAATAAACAATAACGAATAAAAAATTGTACTCCATTAAAGAATAAACAGTGCAAACTGTAGTGCAATAAATGGGCAATTCGAAGTGTAGTGCAATAAATGAACAATAACAACTGTATTGCAATAAACACTAAACAATACCAATAACAGTAAGCAAAAATGTGTACAGCAAGATTGTGGTGTCATAACATAATTGCACTAGAGCTCTATGCATTGTATGTGTACGGTAACATTGCTGCAGTCAAGTGTAAAATTGTAATAACTATAGAATGCAAAAGTAATTGCCTGAATAATGTATTGCATAACTCAAACTATGGTTCAAGGCTGTCTCCAGGCCAGTGTTAGTGACATAAAGCTCTCTTTTCCTCCCACTCCAGGAACAAAAGGTTTATGGGTGAGGTAGCCCACTTTTTGGGCAGATATTGTGCATAGACTTCACAGATAATAAACAGCAGTACCAATAAAGTGTTAAGCAGCATTGTGTTTTCTTAAGTAAATATGTCTGAATATTTGCATTAGGACTGCATTCATTGCATATCTGCTCTAAGTTGCCGCAGTCAATTGTTACATTATTTGCACCCTTGCAGTCACAGTTTTTGGGTTCTACTCCCATGCCTGCCAACAAGGCAAGATGGCTGTCTAGTTTACTTAATGTACACAAACATACCTCTCAACTGTCACAATTTTTCATAATGTAATTACAACTGCTTAATATGTCTGTTCTATGATTACCACATAAATGATTACCCGGCATGCACTATATTTTCAAATCTATTTACAGAACACTTTGGTAGTTATGTAAGTCCGCATTATGTGAAACTGTTCTGTGTAGTTTTGTACCTGCATTTGTTACTGCTTGGCCCATACTGCTCCATGCTAACAGCTTGACAGGTATGTACATGCTACATCACCTATAGAAGAATTGTAGTCATTATACTCACAAATGACACTGCACACCTGTAAAAGTATGCATTAGTACTCTGTGTAGTAATATTACCTGTGAGGCAACTAATGGCATGTTTTTCTCTCCCTCCCCACCCCTTCCCTTCTTTAATTTATTAGTGTTATTTATTATTATGATTTAATATTAACATTTTTGTTATACTAACTGTTTTATTTGCCTTATGGTTTAATTCATTCTGGATGGCTGTTAACATTCTTATTATGTTACTTAATGTTGTGTTATACATAATATACCTTAATATGTATTTGGATTAATAAATATTATGTTCCATTTTGTTAATACTAATATTGGTTTGGTTATTACTAACCTTAACTTATTGTTATACCTAACTTACTACAGTGTATCAAGGTCAGACCATTCCTTGTGATTCACCTACCTTGTCTCCTCCGGCTATGGCACCAGGTCCAGTGCATGTGATTGTCTACCATGGGTTTAGGTTCACAGGTTCATAGGTGTTTACTAGGCTAATGACCACAAGGGCCTTTTAAGCCTAGCTATACATCCCAAATCTCTGACAAGTTCTGATACTCTTGATAAGTGTAAGCATGACCCTGGGAGATTAACCATTTACAGGTTACCTGTTTGCATCAGAGACATAGGTGCCAAACTAGGGATGAATTTCTCATTTCAAATCCAATTGTCCAAGTTGCACTTAAATTGGATTGGGAGGAACTCTGCTTCACATGGATAGGGAGCTTGTTCCATAGACGGGGTAGTCTCTGGGATGCATACCTATCTTTCCAGCAGGTCCTATTTATATCACAGGCAAGGTTTAAGTCTTTAGAATGGGTAATTCCGGTACTGTTTGTTTTTTGGATATGCAGGAGATCCATCAGAGTGGGGTCTGACAATGCTCTGTATGCCATGCATAGATCTTCCCTCAAAAGTGTGTAGGAGACTGAATACAGGGACAGGGCCTTGAGACAGTCTGCACAGGACATATTACTTATGCCCTGTATTCTTTTAGTCTGTGGACATTCCAGTTGCTGGATATGCCTGGTTAGGTACATACCAAAGGGGGCATTGTACTCAATGATAGGTGTGATGAATGCCAAATACAGTGGAACAATGACTTCCTTGGACTTAGATGCCATACCTTTGTTTATAACTTGCGCAACATAGAGTGATTTCCTTACCACTGTAGACATCTGATGATCAAAGGCTAGATTATTATCTATGTGTGTCCCTAAGTCCCTGACTACTAGGTCAACTGTAAGGGGTGTGTTTTCAATATGATAGTTACCAGGGATGGATGACTTCCCAAAGGATAGTATTATGCATTTCTTGGCATTTAGTTTTAGTCCATGACTCTGACACCAGTTGTTTGTCTGTGTCAGCCCCTCCTGATTAGGACGATGCCTGTGTTAGATGGAGAGCATGCTGGCCATCCTGGTGGGGCAGGCTTGCCAAGGAGCCCAGCCTCCACTACTGCCGCCCTCGGGACAGTGATGGAGTAGTGCTGGCAGTCCCATAGATGGGGATGTGAGTCATGCTGCTACCTTGTGGAGGCACATTTGACTAAGATTCCACAACACCCTCCCCATCCAAGGTGTTTACCCCATCTTGTGTAACACACCACCCCTCTCTGCTGTCTTGTCTGTCTTGCCTGTCAGCAAAAGCTTCCTCACCTACCCAACTTACATCCCCCACATATACCTATGTCCGCTCCCCAACATTCCACTCTCACCTTAAAAAAAATGGGCACCCCTCAAAAAAAATTGTCCCATACATAGCTCCCCATTTTGCACGTGTCCACTGGATACATAATTTGGTCCAAATGGCTTAATAACACAATTATGTTGTCCTCACCCCTTTCTCTGGGGGTTAGAGTACAAAGTCATCTACAAATGATGTCAAAGTGCACAGTTGTTGCTGTACAAGAAATGGATAGCTATGGTACTTTCCTACACCCTTCCTTCACATACCTACCCACCTTTCACTATGTTTTTCACCTGCTTGCAGCCGATTTCACCACTTTCCTATCTCTCCATTTTTCTTTTCTTTATATATTTTTGGCATGATGCTGAGCAATGAGGCAAGTCATGCACCTTTACTAAGCTCAGCTAAATGGAGCTATATTGATATATGTATTTTAAATAATAAACACGTACAACATAAACACCTGTCCCCTATTTCTGAACCAAGACCATTGCACCTGTAGACCACTGCATTAACCTGCCATGCCACACAACTGTTAATTAAAACAGTTGGTTTAAGCAAAGCATAGTAATTGCAAGTTACACTCATTAACCATGTTTAAGCATAGCTGGATATCAAGCCACATTGCAAAAACTTGCTTAAAGATAAATGAAAACATTGGGAGTGCACCTCTGAGTCTGGTGCAAGATTACACCACTAGAAAGCCAACCACAGAATAATGGATGTAAGTGAGGTCTGTAATAACACGAAACTGTCCTCTTTTATCAGCAACATTTGCAAATTCACCTTCTAAGGCATTACTGGTAAAATACATATTTAACTGGGACTTTGGTGCAGAAATACATCCATATAAAGCCATGCACTTAATGATGGCTGTAAAAAAGTATGCCACAGCCTGAATGTGTGTACTTATATCTTTCAAATACACCTGCTCTAGCAGTGACTCAGTAGCTCAGTCTCTTAAATGCCTTCCAAATAGTACATTGTGCCACACACAGTCATGAGTTCAAATCCAGTGGTGTTTATCATTGAAATTACACTATTATGAAGCCAGCAACTAATGACTGAGTCATGCACTCTTTATCCAGACAATGCATTTCAAATTAAATGTCTGCTTGTCACTGATAGAAGTCACAGGCCCGCAGATAGGAATATACTTCACATATCCCTATAGCAAAACTATAAGTGCATAAAGTGTCATATCATGCTTTAATTTGCATTCACAGAGGATTTTAACTCAGGTAATGGAAATGAGGCCCACTAATATCAGAATGCAGTACACAGTCCTTTCAAACTCACAGTGCAGATTGGCACAGCTGCACAACTAACATACACATATGAAGCTCCTGCTTGTAACAAGGACTGCCAGCATACACATTCCAAAGGAGTATCAGACTGTAACATGTGGCCTGACAGTTGCCCAAATGGTGGGCATAATGTTATATTTATCCCCTATGTTGCTCAAGGACATACCCTAGTACTATGTTAATGATACTATTGCCTAACATGCTTACCTTAAACACATGCCTTAATTGGAGTAAAAAGGGTACCCTCACTCTGGCTCTGCCTCTATTACAAGGCTGACACAGCTCACACAGTTACTCCTACAGTTTGTTGTCCTCCAAAGTGTTCACACTCTCTGCCTAGGCCTATTACTTGCAGCAGCAGCTGCAACCTGCAGCATACACTATGATGACATAGTCTCCTCACCCCACTAATGCCCAGCAGAACATATCAGAAAGGGCTTCTAATCTACATAAAAAAGGCTTATATCTTCTACAGTGGTTGCATGCCATTGGCTGATGAAAGTGCGAATCAGTTGTGTTAGCTGTGTTAGCTGCAGTTAGCATTTATGAACCTAAAAATGGTTAAGATGCAATTACCTGCTAATGAGAAGCATGTTAAAAGGCAAAATGCTGGTTATGGGGAACCATTCATTATGAGACTTTCTGCACACAGAACATGCATTTGCAAACACTTAAATATCATCACATATCAACAGAGTTTTGCACTCAAGCAAGTATGTAACCTTTTTGTTTGCAACATGATGCAGATGTGTGAATATACTGACAGGGAATAGGGATTACAGCATTAAGCCTTTCTTAGGACTGTGATGATGACATGCAATTGATGTCCAGATTTGTTATACCTATGGAGGACTTACAATACATCAAAGGTTTTTGTCAGTGTGGCACACTGATCTTGTGGGACTGTTAATTTATAGTAGTTGTAATAGCACACTGCTATTTGTTTGGCACTGTTGTTTTGACATATTATCGGGGGGTTACACCTAAGGGACACACAACAATAGACTCCAGTGTTGGGTGTATGATCATACAGAAGTATCTGTCATGGCACACATGGGAAAAGCTGACTATCACTAGTATCTTAGTTGTAGCCACATGCTTAGTATGTTTGTACACTGTGGAATATGGTATGTGTGATCAAGCAGTGGATACTGCCAACCATTCTGTTTTTGTTGTATCTCTACATCGTGTACTTCCACATCTGCAATCCTGACATGTGTTCCCATTTTCTTCTCTTTCAGGAAACATGTACCCAAGATGCCATGCACCTTTCATGGATGCAGAGAATGATAGTATACTTGAAGGCCTCCAGCAACACCATGAACTCCTACTGTCCAGGGGGAGGCAAACAGGGAATGGTGGGCAGCACTGTGGATTGACCTTGTCCGTGATGTGAATGCCACAGTTTAATCAAAGCAGGACATATGAGCAGGTTCGACATGGTGCAACAGACATGACCAGTACTGCACGCAGAAAAGCAACAGATGTAGCCAGGGATCATGGCATCACCAGTGGAGGGCCTGCAGTACAACAACCACTCTCAGCAGCTAATGAATTCCTGGTGAACCTAGGCACACACAACAGCTCACAGGCCTCCATCACACCATACATCGTGGATGTGGGTGCCACAGTTTCCATGACAGAGGAGTGTGCAGGTACGCTTAGTTTGGTCACCATTGCAATATTGTAGCATTCAATGTGTCAGGGTGTACATACTCTTATGTGGGTGTCAGGTCTGTGTTCTTTGAGGGGAGGGTTTAACTGCAGTTTGACTCTCATGCTCAGATATTGATGGATATAACAATTAACACAGTAGCTACTGTAAATCTGATATATATGGATGTATTACCTTGTTGTGGTACAACATGCAGTGGTACTGACATTACCTCTCCCTCAACTTTTCACAAGTCTGTCAGGTATCGGACAATGCCATGGTCCTGCTCCTGGTAAGCACAACACTGTTTTGTTATAGATGTAGGTTTACAGCAATGTAATCCCTAAAGTGTCATCCCAGGCCTGCAGCCTGGATTGGTGTACTGCTGGCATGATTGCAAACTGCACAGATATTTTCTGACTGTACACATGTTAGTGTCATATGTATGCCTTGTAGGTGTTACCACACTGATAGATGTGACACTATTGTCAGGACATTGCAGATTGATATATGTGGCAACTGTGCAGAGACTTCATGGATGTCAACATTGCACCTCATTGTTGCTGATGAGATTGCTGTGTAAAGAGCTTTAATTTACAAGTTACTTTAGCTGTTTGTAGGAAAAGGAATGTCCTCTTGTCCTTCTACATGAGGTTGAGGTTTCAACAGGTCAGTAATAGTTCCAGCAGTGTATAGAGCGGTACATATATCGCAACAGAGTACTGCAGAGCATAACAGTGCAGGTATTACTGTACTGCTTTTTCCTTTCTTATCACAGGTGACCATGAGGGTTTGTCTCTGTCCCCAACACAACCTGATGTCAGTGTCTCTTCAGACTCTGATGATGATGGTAGCCACAGTGAGGCACAGGTGGGAGTTTCAGGGGCTGAATTTGTCCAAGAGGATGACATCACTCTTCTACCATCATTGTCACCACACACAGTTAGTATGCCTACACATACCCAGTTCCTGTATGCCACAGATATTGGACAGTCAGTGGGTGGGGACCTTGGACAGGAAAGTGTGGCAAATATGTCTCTAGTGAGGGTAGATACTGGCCATAACCAGAGAGCTGGCAAAGTTCCTCACAGGTGGATTGATAGGGGTACTCATAGGAGGCCTGCTGCCCTTCCACCACCCGTTGCACATCACGGTTCATTTGGCATATGTCTTGGGCCGTCATGGAGGCACAGGCATGTTCTGAAAGTAAATCCAGATGTTTGCTCAGGGTTATGGATACATCATAGTCTGACATCTGGGACTGTCTCTACCGCACTGGTGAGACTCTGGATCAGTTCAGTGATGCAGTGGAAAGAAGGTGTGCTTAGACAGTGTCTATCTTGGAATGCACAGTGTTTCTACTGGAAAGTGTGGTTGGAATTGGGTGTTGGCTTCCAGGACATAGGTCAGCAACCCCATCTGCTGAGAGTCCATGTGGCCATGCACAATCATGTTCCCATAGTGGCAGTACATCCAGCGCTACAGAGGGAAGTGTGCCGTCCACACCAAGACATGGCAGGTCATGGGCTCATGGTCCAGGGCATTTCTGTAGAGGACACAGTCACACCAGACAGCAGTGTACTAGCACCACTTCTGACTTTGGGCATGGAGGTGCCAGTGCAACTCCTAGCAGAGCCTGTTCCTGTGTTCAGGCCGGAGACAGTGAACTATCAGCTCTACCATCCGTGGTTCAAAGCTGTCCATCATACACACATGTAAGGCTACCACTGAGCTTGATGTGTACATGCACACACTCACACACCATTGTCAAATACAGATCATCTACAGGCACGCACGGCACATTTCCATGCTCCATCTTACCTGCTTAATTTCCTAACTCACACACATGCTGTCAATCTTTTGGGTAAGCCTAGGCCTCCTACACCCCCAAACAGCACCCTATACAAGTGATGATACCTGTATCACATCTATGTCATCCTCATCACTGATGCAGGGAAATGAAGCTGTGTGTCTGATGCACAGGGTGACTATATGAATTAAAATGTACTTGTGTAATGCAGTGTTGTTTTGCCATGCCACTTGTAGTGGTTACTGACAGATACTGTATGCTGACATTTGTAATGAGTACGCACATAATTTTGTGTACCTTATGCCGTATGCTGTTGTAATGGCTATTTACTTACACAATGAAAGGCTCTTCACAGATCTGTTTATTTTTCTGTTTAATGATTCTGTTGGGTACACCCATGGATACACAGCAGCAATAAAGCCATATATGTCACAGCATAGGATAGAATATCAGCACATAAGAAATATGAATTCAGCAAGGTACAGTATTATAGGTGCATGGCTTCATAGGTCCATGTGTGTATAACAGGCTATCAAGGACAATGGCATCAGTCAGTGTATTCATTCACCCCTTCTCTGTGAAAAGGTCTGATAAGTGTCACCAGGGTTTTGGGATCTAAGACATCTACAAGCTGTGGTACTGCAGATGTCCCATCTACAAATTTCCTGTGTCCAGTACAGACATTTATCTGACAATAGCTATGATTGTCTTGCTCTGCATTCCATGATGTAACCTGAACATGATGTGCATCACAGCAGATGTGTGCTTCACATGCTTGAGGGGCCTTTTACATATAGGGTGTACTGTCTGTGTTACATACCTGTCTCTCCAGCATGTACTATTTATACCACAGTGATGTTATGAGTGTGTAGGACAGGTAAGACATGTGTTAGTCCTGTGATGTGATGGATATGCAGGGAGTACACAGTGAGATCTGGCACCTCTCTATATGGCAGCCAGAAACATCCCCTTCAAAGCAATAATGAGACAGACTGCACATGTATGGTGTTGACATGGACTCCACAGGACATGCTATCTGCAATGGGTACTGCTGTACCATGGAACCTGTGTGGCTGTTACAGATGTAGGATATGCCCGTGTAGTAACATAGCAAGGATGTCATTGTACAAAAAGATAGGTGTGATAAGTACCACATTCAGTATAGCAATACTAGTCTGGGAGTTACATCACAGACCTTTCTGTTTATGTTGTACAACATTGAATACATCCCACATTTTACTGACCAGTGACGGTAAAAGGCTACATTGCTCTCTGTGTCCTTAAGTCCATGAGTAATGGCTCAACTGTGTGTGGTGTGCAGACACTACTATATTTTCCATGGGTGTATGACTTTCCAAAGGATGGTATTGTGCAGTTGTTGGTATTTAGTATTTGTCAGTGGCTCAGACAACAACTGAATGTGTGTCTCAGGCCAACCTGGATAACTGTGGTTCTGTGTGGGATTCAGGGACAGCTCCTGATATACAGTCACCTGCTAATGTACTCAGTCAGAGGGCACCGACAGTGGTTGTGACTGCAGAGAGGGAATGGCTAGAAGGTGTACACCATCAATGATGTCTGGGGAAATCCACAGGTGACTGGCGTCACTGCATCGTAGGTCTCCCGATGCTATCTTCCCAGATTATGACTGCCAGACACTTGGCTATCCACCAGCTTACATATCACTCTGTAGATAACCTGCACAGTTTCCGTCAAGGCCTGTTGGCCTAATATTGTCAAACACCTTGTCAGGCCATGGTAGACCAAGTGACTAATATTCTCATCATCCATTGCATAGTGTACCACTCAATGAGGTCCACCAGTTAGAGTCGGTAGTCATGATTTGGCCTTGAAAATAACAAACAGTGTGTGGTCCACGGCAATTGATACCCCCACAATGCATCTTAGATGCACTATTTTAAGAGATACACAAAGTTTTTTTGGGATCTTTATATTCTTACTATCAATATAATTCTATATCATCTGAAGATCATTTTGTTACTCTCAATGTTTGTTCTCTCTTCACTTCTTTTCCTAAAGGCTGTCATTAGATTTGTCAGAAAATATCTACAGACACATTCTGACTACTCTATTGCTCAGATAAATATAATATGCATGTTTATAGAGTTGATTTTAGACATATTTTTGTGTTTGATGGCACCTACTATGTACAGAGATCAGGGGTTGCCATGACAATTCTTATGCTAATTTGGTGATGGCACACTGGGAGCCAACTTTGTCTGAATCATGATATTTTTAGCAATAATTAATGTTTTTATAAATGTTTTGTTGATGATATATTTGTCATATGGAGAGGAGACACTGTCTCTGGGATTCATTAAACAAAGGTTTCTGTGCAGGAACAGTGTATCTGCTCCTTAGGTTCATAAATTCATAGATTAGTTCTAGGCAAACTGCCCTTGTGAGCCATTTTAAGCCTAACCAATTATCCCCTGTGAGACTCAAACCCTGCACCTTGTGTTTGTAAGGCAAACACCTTAACCATTAGGCCAACCTCCCAATGTGCTCCTGCATGGAATATGGCCACCAAGCGATTTAGGCAACAGCTGATCTGATGTGCATGAGCCTGCAGACACTGTTCCTGCATGGAAAGCCATGCAGAATGCTAATTACCTCATTTGCTGGTGAAAACCATGGAAATGAGGTGAATTAGTGATTCAGAAAGGAGGCAGGCATCTGTGCAGAAACAGCGCTAGTTGCAGAAATGTGTTGGGTTACTAACCCAACACATTTCTGCAAATAGCAAAACGGTGCATGATAGCTCAAATAAAAGCATGCATTATAAGCTTTAGGCATGCCAGTGGCCAAATATATGGCCATTGGTATGGCAAAGTGTTTAATTTAATTAAAAAAAAAATCCAAGTATTTTTTTTTTGGCCGATCTCGGTCATTTAAGTATAGTGCAGCGGTGCGCAAACAGGATCATACCGAAAATTAAAAAAAATATAAAAACTCAATCTTATGGGAAATCTGCATTTTGCCATTATAGTCAATGGCATGCAGAATCAAAACATTACCAGGGAACACTGGTTGTTAAGGGGAAAGGCTCCGTGTCAGAGCGGTAACCATGGACTAAGGCAGTGGGGTATGCAAATGAGGGGAAATTTACTGAATCACGAAATATTCTAAGTCCACACACTGCACCTAACCATGCAGGTGATAAAGCAGGATAGTGTAGCCAGGAGGAGCAGCTAACATGAAAAGGGTGTGTGTCATGCTTGCTGTAAGCACATT
Source organism: Protopterus annectens (assembly GCF_019279795.1). Lineage (NCBI taxonomy): Eukaryota > Metazoa > Chordata > Ceratodontiformes > Protopteridae > Protopterus > Protopterus annectens. The sequence goes on from NC_056743.1 coordinate 1,818,406,915, forward strand.
GGAGCTCTGTTGCCCGGGTTTGCACTTAGCTAGTTACAGCTAAGTGAAGGGGGTGTGTCTGAGGCTGTAATCACTTACACCCTGAAATGAAGAGCATGTTTGCATCCAGGGAGGCCATTTCTGCTAATATGTGTTTACTTTAGCTAAATGGGTGTGTGTGGTGCACACTGGGACTTAAAGAAAGAAAATGCAAATAGCAACACTGTTTAGATTTAGGCCGTGGGTTTGCGTGTCACTCCTCAGGGCTTAATAGGGGTGAAGATGGGAAGGGGAAAAAGAAAGAAAAAGGGAAATAGCAAAATACAGCCACTCAAATACAAGTAAAATAGCTGGCAGGTGGAATGTCTCAAAGTCAGCCAATCACACAGGCAGCATCTGCAGCACACCACTATAAACTATGCAAACACCTTCCAGTCTGTTTTTTCCCACAAACTCTGCACCATAGGTGTACACATATGGGGGAATTTTAACTGACAAAACTAGCAAAAATGTTAGGGGCTGCTGTCGTTTTGATCTATCAGTATGTGAAAGAGGCCAAGGATGCTTAGGAAGATAATGCTGACTAACAACTCAGACCGGGGAGGAGGAGAAGAGTGTTCAGACCCAGGGTAACCTACCAGGAGCTACATGATCTGGAGATATTACAGTGCTACAGGGTGGACAGAGACATACTTTAGCAACTTGTTGAGCTGAGCCAGCCTCACCTCAGACCCAGAACCAACAAAGGGGAAGCCATCCCAGTGGATACCATGTGTAGCCTTAAGAATACTAGCTACAGGTATGTTCCAAAGTCCAACTGTGGATATCACGGGGGTCTCACAGGCATCTGCATCCAGGATACTCCACCATTTCCTCGATGCCATACAACCACATGCCGTTGAGCACATTTACTTCCCCAGCACTCGTGAGGAGAGGACCAGCAATATGTGTCACTTCCACCACATAGCAAAATACCCAGAGGTACTGGGTTCCATAGACTGCACACACATCCACATCAAAGCACCACCCAGTGACCAGGGCAGGGTCTACCTAAACCACAAGGGGTTCCACTCCATCAACTGCCAGGTTGTGTGCCATGCCTAGGGCATTATCATGAATGTGTGTGCTGCAGCCCAGGAAGCTGTCATGACTCCCACATCTGGCATTCGTCACAGCTGTACCAGGCATTTGCTAGTGGGGACATCCCATATGGCCATTTGGTGGGGGATGCTGGCTATGTACTGGAGCCGTGGCTGATGACATCCATCAGAAATGCACACACACCCACACAACAATGCCATAATGAGGCACACGCACAAACCAGGATCATTATACAGCATATGATTGGGATGCTCAAGTCACGGCTTCACTGCCTTGACATATCTGGTAAAGCCTTGCAGTACTTTCCAGCCACATGTGCACACATGTTCATAGTATGTGCCATGCTATACAATATGATCCTGCAGAAACAGCTGCAGCAGGAACAAAACAGGGAAGGGCCACACAGCTCCCCATCATTGCCAAGGTTTCCACAGGCACAGAGGGACTCAGAGTAGGAACATCCTGAGCCTGCCCCTGTAGGCAGATGGAGGCGTGCCCACTATGCCCTGTCCTTGGCAAAGAGGCAACACATAGCAAATACGCTGGCACTGTAGGGTGCGAGGGACTGACATCTCTCTCTTACTCACACACACAGTAAAATGGATGCCAAACATCACACCACCTATATTTTATCATGTATAGACAGTTTACTGCATGCCTCTGACATAGTCAGCCATCAACCACCATCCTCACAACTGCTTCAGTCACAAGGTAAGTCAGTCTTCTTAACAATAAATGAATGGAGTAGAATGTTTTGACAGCATATCTATGGTATTGATGCAAACATGCAAGATAATGGGGTGGCTTACTGAAATAGCAGCAGACAACTGACAGCTCTCTGGGACAGCAGGAAGTATATGCCCAGTACTGGATTACCCACATTATGCAGTAACACCCTAGTTGACAAATTCCACTGCAATACATGTGGTGAGCAAAATAACTGGGGGGGTGGGCACATGCATGGATGTCAAAATGTAGGTCCCTTACTCACCACCAGCCTCTCCCAGCAGATCAGCTGTAGAAAACCATACAGAAATGTCTGGCAAAGGCCCCCACATGGTAACATCCATGAAATTCCCACCTTCAAACTTACACAGTAATATCAGAAGGGCTGGCAGTGGCAGTATGGCTCTGAAAGGTAAGAAGTCTGAAACTAAAAATATTTATGCCAGAACAATCTGACCTGTGGTTGATGCTGTTATGCCTGTAGTCTCAAAGATGGGGCACACCACTATGCTAAATGGGACCAAAATGTTAAGCAAATATCAGCACAGTCTCTGCAAATGTGTATTGTGTACAGATGTGTCACCCCCCACCTTTAGTCCCATAGAAATGCAGTAACATGTCCCTAGCATTAAGCAGCATCCAGCTGTCAACTAGAGTGATGGCTCAACATGAACAGAAAGCAATTGTCAGTAACACCCAGTCAACTTACTGGTGCCATCCCAGGGATGTCCACTGCTGGCAGCCTGGGAACATATGATCATCAGAATACACCGCCTTGCTACTGATGGCCTGCATCTGTCACACCTGATGCAGCATAATGGCTGTCTAGTTTACTTAATGTACACAAACATACCTCTCAACTGTCACAATTTTTCATAATGTAATTCCAACTGCTTAATATGGCTGTTATATGATTACCACATAAATGATCACCTGGCATGCAATATATTTTCAAATCTATTTACAGAACACTTTGGTAGTTATGTAAGTCTGCATTATGTGAAACTGTTCTGTGTAGTTTTGTACATGCATTTGTTACTGCTTGGCCCAAACTGGTCCATGCTAACAGCTTGACAGGTATGTACATGCTACATCACCTATAGAAGAATTGTAGTCATTATACTCACAAATGACACTGCACACCTGTAGAGGTATGTATTAGTACTCTATGTAGTAATATTACCTGCAAGGTAACTAATGGCATGTTTTTCTCTCCCTCCCCACCCCTTATCTTCTTTAATTTATTATTGTTATTTATTATTATGATTTAATATTAACATATTTTGTTATACTAACTGTTTTATTGGCCTTATGGTTTAATTCATTCTGGATTGCTGTTAACATTATTGTTATGTTACTTAATGGTGTGTTATACATAATATACCTTAATACGTATTAGGATTAATAAATATTATGTTCCATTTGGTTAATACTAATATTGGTTTGATTATTACTAACCTTAACTTATTGTTATACCTAACTTACTACAGTGTGTCAAGGTCAGACCATTCCTTGTGATCCACCTACCTTGTCTCCTCCAGCCATGGCACCAGGTCCAGTGTACATGATTGTCTACCATGGGTTTAGGTTCACAGGTTCATAGGTGTTTACTAGGCTAATGACCACAAGGGCTTTTTAAGCCTAGCTATGCATCCCAAATCTCTGACAAGTTCTGATACCCTTGATAAGTGTAAGCATGACCCTGGGAGATGAACCATTTACAGGTTACCTGTTTGCATCAGAGACATAGGTGGCAAACCAGGGATGAATTTCTGGTTTTCCATCCAATTGTCCAAGTTGCACTTAGACTGGATTGGGTGGAACTCTACTTCACATTGATGGGGAGCTTGTTCCATAGACAGGGTAGTCTCTGGGATGCATACCTATCTCTCCAGCAGGTCCTATTTATATCACAGGCAAGGTTTAATTCTTTAGAATGGGTAATTCTGGTACTGCTTGTTTTTTTGGATATGCAGGAGATCCATCAGAGTTGGGTCTGAAAATGCCCTGTATGCCAGGCATAGATCTTCCCTCAAAAGCCTGTAGGAGACTGAATACAGGGATAGGGCCTAGAGGCGGTCTGCACAGGACATATTACGCCCTGTATTCTTTTAGTCTGTGGACATTCCAGTTGTTGGATATGCCTGGTCAGGTACATACCAAAGGGGGCACTGTACTCAATGATAGGTGTGATGAATGCCAAATACAGTGGAGCAATGACTTCCTTGGATTTAGATGCCATACTTTTGTTTATAAGTTACGCAACATAGAGTGATTTCCTTACCACTGTAGACATGTGATGATCAAAGGCTAGATTATTATCTATGTGTGTCCCGAAGTCCCTGACAAGTAGGTCATCTCTAAGGGGTGTGCTTTCATTATGATAGTTACCAGGTATGGATGACTTCCCAAAGGATAGTATTATGCATTTCTTGGCATTTAGTTTTAGTCCATGACTCTGACACCAGTTGTTTGTCTGTGTCAGCCCCTCCTGATTTGGATGATGCCTGTGTCAGATGGAGAGAATGCTGGCCACCCTGGTGGGGCAGGCTTGCCAAGGAGCCCAGCCTCTACCACTGCCACCCTCGGGCAGTGATGGAGCAGTGCTGGCAGTCCCATAGATGGGGATGTGAGTCATGCTGCTACCTTGTGGAGGCACATTGGACTAAGATTCCACAACACCCTCCGCATCCAAGGTGTTTACCCCCTCTTGTGTAACACACCACCCCTCTCTGCTGTCTTGTCTGTCTTATCTGTCAGCAAAAGCTTCCCTACCTACCCAAATTATATCCCCCCATATACTAATGTCCGTTCTCCAACATTTCACTCTCACCTTAAATCAAAATGGGCACACCCCCAAAAAAAACATCCCATACATAGCTCACCATTTTGCACGTGTCCACTGGACACACATAATTTGGTACAATTGGCTTAACAACACAATGATGTTGTCCTCACCCCTCTTTCTGGGGGTTAGAGTCAAAAGTCATCTACAAATTATGTCAAAGTGCACAGTTGTTGCTATACAAGAAATGGATAGCTATGGTACTTTCCTACACCCTTCCTGCACAATCCTACCTGCCTTTCATTATGTTTTTCCCCTGCTTGCACCCTATTTCACCACTTTCCTATCTCTCCATTTTTCTTTTCTTTATATATTTTAGCATGATGCTGAGCAACACGGTGAGTCATGCACCTTCACTAAGCTCAGCTTAATGGAGCTATATTGATATATGTGTTTTAAATAATAAACACGTACAACATAAACACCTGTCCCCTATTTCAGACCCAAGACCATCGCATCTTTAGACCACTGCATTAACCTGCCATGCCACACAACTGTTAATTAAAACAGGTGGTTTAAGCAAAGCATAGTAATTGCAAGTTACACTCATTAACCATGTTTAAGCAGAGCTGGGCATCAATCCACATTGCACAAACTTGCTTAAAGATAAATTAAAAAATTGGGAGTGCACCCTAGAGTCTGGTGCAAGATAACACCACTAGAAAGCCAAACACAGAATAATGGATGTAAGTGAGGTCTGTAATAACAGGAAAATGTCCCCTTTTATCAGTAACATTTGCAAATTCACCTGCTAAGGCATTACTAACAAAATACATATTTAACTGGGACCCTGGTGCAGAAATACATCCATATAAAGCCATGCACTTAATGATGGCTGTAAAAAAGTATGCCACAGCCTGTATGTGTGTACTTATATCTTGCAAATACACCTGCTCTAGCAGTGACTCAGTAGCTCAGTCTGTTAAATGCCTTGCAAATAGTACATTGTGCCACACAAGTCCTAAGTTCAAATCCAGTGGTGTTTATCATTGAAATTACACTATTATGAAGACAGCAATTAATGACTGAGTCCTGTACTCTTTATCCAGACAATGCATTTCAAACAAAATGTCTGCTTGTCACTGATGGAAGTCATAGGCCTGCAGATAGGAATACATATTATGCATTAATTTGCATTCACAGAGGATTTTAACTCAGGTAATGCAAATGAGGCCCACTAATATCAGAATGCAGTACACAGTCCATTCAAACTCAAAGTGCATATTAGCACAGCTGCACAATGAACATACACATATGAAGCTCCTGCTTGTAACAAGGACTGCCAGCATACATGTTCCAAAGGAGTATAAGACTGTAACATGTGGCCTGACAGTTGCCCAAATAGTGGACATAATGTTATATTTATCCCCTATGTTGCTCAAGGACGTAGCCTGGTACTCTATTAATGATACTGTTGCCTAACATGCTTACCTTAAACACATGCCTTAATTGGAGTGGAAAGGGTACCCTCACTCTGGATCTACCTCTACTACTAGGCTCACACAGCTCACACAGTTACTCCTACAGCCTGTTGTCCTCCAAAGTGTTCACACTCTATGCCTAGGCCTATTACTTGCAGCAGCAGCTGCATCCTGCAGCATACACATCTCTGTGTAACAGTAGGTGCTACAGACCTACCCTCTGTGGTGACATAGTCTCCTCACCCCAGTAATGTCCAGCACAACATATCAGAAAGGGCTTCTAATCTACATGAAAGGCTTATATCTTCTACAGTGGTTGCATGCCATTGGCTGATGATAGTGCAAATCAGCCGTGTTAGCTGCAGTTAGCATTTCTGAACTACAGACTGGTTATGAGGCAATTACCTGCTATTGAGAAGCATGTTAAAAGGCAAAGTGCTGGCTATGGGGAACCATTCTGTATGAGACTTTCTGCACACAGAACATGCGTTTGCAAACACTTAAATATCACCACATATCAACAGAGGAGTTTTGCACTTCAGCAGGTATGTAACCTTTTTGTTTACAACAGGATGCAGATGTGTGAATATACTGACAGGGAATAGGGATCACAGCATTAGGCCTTTCTTAGGACTGTGATGATGACATGTCATTGATCTCTAGATTTGTTATACCTACAGAGGACATATAATACTTCAAAGGTGGAATGCTTTTTGTCAGCATGGCACACGGATCTCCTGGGACTGTCACTTTATAGTAGTTGTAATAGCACACTGCTATTTGTTTGGCACTGTTGTTTTGATATATTATCAGGGGGTTACGCCTAAGAGACACACAACAATAGACTCCAGTGTTGTGTGTGTGATCCTACAGAAGTATCTGTCATGGCACACATGGGAAAAGCTGATTATCACTAGTATCTTAGTTGTAGCCACATGCTTAGTATGTTTGCACACTGTGGAATATGATATGTGTGATCAAGCAGTGGATACTGCCAACCATTCTGCTTTTGTTGTAGCTCTATATTGTGTATTTCCACATCTGTGATCCTGACATGTGTTCCCATTCTGTTCTCTTTCAGGAAGCATGTACCCAAGATGCCGTGCACCTTTCACGGGTGCAAAGAATGATATTATACTTGAAGGTCTCCAACAACACCATGAACTCCTACTGTCCAGGGCGAGGCAAACAGGGAATGGTGGGCAGCACTGTGGATTGACCTTGTCTGTGATGTGAATGCCACAGTTTAATCAAAGCAGGACATATGAGCAGGTTCAACATGGCTCAACAGACATGACCAGTACTGCATGCAAAAGAGCAACAGATGTAGCCAGAGATCATGGCATCACCAGTGGAGGGCCTGCAGTACAACAACCACTCTCAGCCACTAATGAATTCCTGGTGAACCTAGGCACACACAACAGCTACCAGGCATCATGGATGTGGGTGCCACAGTTTCCATGACAGAGGAGTGTGCAGATAAGCTTAGTCTGATCACCATTGCAATACTGTAGCATTCAATGTGTCAGGTTGTACATACTCTTATGTGGGTGTCAGGTCTGTGTTCTTTGGGGGGAGGGTTTAACTTCAGTTTGACTCTCATGCTCAGATGTTGACTGATATAACAATTAACACAGTAGCTACTGTAAATGTGAGCTATATGAACATATTACCTTGTTGTGGTGCAACATGCAGTGGTACTGACATTACTTCTCCCTCAACTTTTCTCAAGTCTGTCAGGTATCGGACAATGCCATGGTCCTGCTCCTGGTAAGCACGACACAGTTTTGCTATAGATGTAGATTTACAGCAATGTAATCCCTAAAGTGTCATCCCAGGCCTGCTGCCTGGATTGGTGTACTATTGGCATGATTGCCAACTGCACAGATATTTTATAACTGTACACATGTTAGAACCATATGTATGCCTTGTAGGTGTGGCCACACAGATAGATGTGACACTGTTGTCAGGACATTGCAGATTGCTATATGTGTCAACTGTGCAGAGACTTCATGGATGTCAACATTGCACCTCATTGCTGCTGATGAGATTGCTGTGTAAAGAGTTTTAATTTACAAGTTACTTCAGCTGTTTGTTGGAAAAGTAATGTCCTCTTGTCCTGCTATATGAGGTTGAGGTTTCAACAGGTCAGTAATAGTGCCAGCAGTGTATAAAGCAGTACATCTATTGCAACAGAGTACTTTAGAGTGTAACAGTGCAGGTATTACTGTACTGCTTTTTCCTTTCTTATCACAGGTGACCATGAATGGTTTGTCTCTGTCCCCTACACAACCAGATGTCAGTGTCTCTTCAGACGCTGAAGATGATGGTAGCCACAGAGAGGCACAGGTGGTGGTTTCAGTGTCTGAATTTGTCCCAGAGGATTACATCACTCTTCTGCCATCATTGTCACCACACACAGTCAGTATGCCTAAACATACCCAGTTCCTGGATGCCAGTTATTGGACAGTCAGAGGGTGGGGACATTGAACAGGAAAGTGTGGCAACTATTGCTCCAGTGAGGGTAGACACTGGCCATAACCAGAGAGCTGGAAAAGTTCTACACAGGTGGATTGACAGGAGTGCTCATAGAATGCCTTCTGCCCTTCCACCACCCATTGCAGGTGTCACGTCCTGCTTCATTTGCCATATGTTTTTTGCCATCATGGAGGAACAGGCATGTTCTGAAAGGAAATCCAAATGTATGTTCAGGGTTATGGATACAGCATAGTCTGACATCTGGGACTGCCTCCACCGCATTGGTGACACCCTGGATCGGTTCACTGATGCAGTGTAAAGAAGGTGGGCTGAGACAGTGTCCATCTTGAAATGCACAGTGCCTCTACTGGAAAGTGTGGTTGGAATTGGGTGTTGGCTTCTAGGACGTAGGTCAGCAACCCAATCTGCTGAGAGTCCATGGGGCCATGCACAATCATGTTCCCATAGTGGCAGTACATCCAGCACTACAGAGGGGAGTGTGCTGTCCACACCAAGACATGGCAGGTCATGGGCTCATGGTCCTGGGCATTTCTGTAGATAACACAGTCATGCCAGACAGCAGTGTACTAGCACCACTTCTGACCTTGGGCATGGAGGTGCCAGTGCAACTCCTGGCAGAGCCGGTTCCTGTGTTCAGGGCCGGAGACAGTGAACTGTCAGCTCTACCATCCGTGGTTCAAAGCTGTCCATCATACACACATGTAGGGCCAGCAATGAGCTTGACTGTGTACATGCACACACTCACACACCATTGTCAAATATAGATCATCTACAGACACACACGGCACATTTCCATGGTCCATCTTACCTGCTTCATTTCCTAACTCACACACATGCTGTCAATCTTTTGGGTAAGCCTAGACCTCCTACACCACCACACAGCACGTTATACAAGTGATGATACCTGTATCACATCACTGTCATCCTCATCACTGATGCAGGGAAATGAAGCTGTGTGTCTGATGCACAGGGTGACTATATGAATTAACATGTACTTGTGTAGTGCAGTGTTGTTTTGCTATGTCACTTGTAGTTGTTACTGACAGATACTGTATGCTGACATTTGTAATGAGTACGCACATAATTTTGTGTACCTTATGCCGTATGATGTTGTAATGGCTATTTACTTACACAATGAAAGGTTCTTCACAGATCTGTTTATATTTCTGTTTCATGATTCTGTTGGGTACACCCATGGCTACACAGCAGCAATAAAGCCAGATATGTCACAGCATAGGATAGAATATCAGCACAGAAGAAATATGTCTTCAGCAAGGTACAGCACTATAGGTGCATGACTTCATAAGTCCATATGCTTATAACAGGCTACCATGGACAATGGCATCAGTCAGTGTACTCATTCATCCCTTTTCTGTGAAAAGGTCTGATAAGTGTTACCAGAGTTTTGGGATCTAACAAATCTACAAGCTGTGGTGCTGCAGATGTCCCATCTACAAATTTCCTGTGCCCAGTACAGACATTTGTCTGACAATAGCTATGATTGTCCTGCTTTGCATCCCATAATGTAACCTGAACATGATGTCTGTCACAGCAAATGTGTGCTTCACATGCTTGAGGGGCCTTTTACATATAGGGTGTACTGTCTGTGTTACATACCTGTCTCTCCAGCATGTACTATTTATACCACAGTGATGGTATAGGTGTGTAGGACAGGTAAGACATGTGTTAGTCCTGTAATGGATATGCAGGGAGAACACAGTGAGATCTGACACCTCCCTGTATGGCAGCCAGACACATCCCCTTCAAAGCATTTATGAGACAGACTGCACATGTATGGTGTTGACACGGACTCCACAGGACATGTTATCTGCAATGGGTACTGCTGTACCATGGAACCTGTGTGGCTGTTACTGATGTAGGATATGCCTGTGTAGTGACATAGCAAGGGTGTCATTGTACAGAAAGATAGGTGTGAGGAGTACCACATTCAGTATAGCAATACTAGTCTGGGAGTTACATCACAGACCTTTCTATTTATTTTGTACAACATTGAATACATCCCCACATTTTACTGACCAGTGACAGTCAAAAGCTACAATGCTCTCTCTGTCCTTAAGTCCATGAGTAATGGCTCAACTGTGTATGGTGTGCAGACACTACTATATTTTCCATGGGTGTATGACTTTCCAAAGGATGGTATTGTGCAGTTTTTGGTATTTAGTATTTGTCAGTGGCTCAGGCAACAACTGAATGTGTGTCTCAGGCCATCCTGGATAACTGTTGGTTCTGTGTGGGATTCAGGGACAGCTCCTGATATACAATCACCTGCTAATGTAGTCAGTCAGAGGGCACCAACAGTGTTTGTGACTGCAGAGAGGGAATGGCTAGAAGGTGTACACTATCAATTATGTTTGGGGAAATCCATAGGTGACTGGCATCACTGCATCGTAGGTCTCCCAGTGCTATCTTCTCAGATTATGGCTGTCAGACACTTGGCATCCACCAGCTTACATAGCACTCTGTAGATAACCCGCACAGTTTCCATCAAGGCCTGTTGGTCTAATATTGTCAAACATCTTGTCAGGCCATGGTAGGTTGAGTGACTAATATTCTCATCATCCATTGCATAGTGTAACACTCAATGAGGTCCACCAGTTTGAGTTGGTAGTCATGATTTGGACTTAAACATAACAAACAGTGTGTGATCCATGGCAACTGATACCCCCACAATGCATCTTAGATGCACTATTTTAATAGATACACAAAGTTTTTTTGAGATCTTTATAATCTTACTATCAATTTAATTCTATATCATCTGAAGATTATTTTTTTACTCTCAATGTTGGTTCTCTCTTCACTTCTGTTCCTAAAGACTGTCATTAGATTTGTCAGAGAATATCTACAGACACATTCTGACTACTCTATTCCTCAGATAAATATAATATGCATGTTTATAGAGTTAATTTTAGACATGTTTTTGTGTTTAATGGCACCTACTATGTACAGAGAGCAGTGTTTGCCATGTCAATTCTTATGCTAATTTGGTGATGGCACACTGGGAGCCAACTTTGTCTGAATCATGATATTTTTAGTAATAATGTATGTTTTTATAAATGTTTTGATGATGACATATTTGTTTGTATGGAGAGGAGACACTGTTTCTGAGATTCATTAAACAAAAGTTTCTATGTAGGAACAGTGTAGCCGCTCCTTAGGTTCATAGGTTCATAGATTAGTACTATGCTAACTGCCCTTGTGAGCCATTTTTAAGCCTAACCAATTATCCCCTGTGAGACTCAAATCCTGCACCTTGTGTTTGTAAGGCAAACATCTTACCCATTAGGCCAACCTCCCAAATTACTCCTGCATGGAATATGGCCACCAAGCGATTCAGGAAACAGCTGATCTGATGTGCATGAGCCTGCAGACACTGTTCCTGCACAGAAAGCCATGCAGAATGCTAATTACCTCATTTGCTGGTGAAAATCATGGAAATTAGTTGAATTAGTGATTCAGGAAGCAGGCAGGCATCCGTGCAGGAACAGTGCTAGTTGCAGAAATGTGTTTGGTTACTAACTGAACACATTTCTGCAAATAGCAAAATGGAGGCATGACAGATCCAATAAAAGCATGTATTATAAATCTTAGGCATGCCAATGGCCAAATATATGGCCATTGGCATGGCAAAGTGTTTAATTTAATAAAAAAAAAAAATCAACGTTTTTTTTGGTTGATCTCGGGCATTTAAGCATAGAGCAGTGGTGCACAAACAGGATCATGTCGAGAATAAAAAAATAATGTAAAAACTCAATTTTATGGGAAATCTGCATTTTGTCATTATAGTCAATGGCAAGGCAGAATCAAAACATTACCAAGGAACACTGGTTGTCAAGGGGAAAGGCTTTGTGTCAGATTGGTAACCATGGACTAAGGCAGTGGGGTATGCAAATGAGGGAAAATTTACTGAATCAGAAAATATTCTAAGTCCACACACTGCACCTAACTGTGCAGGTGATAAAACAGGATAGTGTAGGCAGGAGGCACAGCTAACATGAAAAGAGTGTGTGTCATGCTTGCTGTAAGCACATTGGAGCTCCATTGCCTGGGTTTGCACTTAGCTAAGCACAGCTAAGTAAGGGTGTGTGTCTGAGGCTGTAATGTCTTACACCCTGAAATGAAGAGCATGTTTGCATCCAGGGAGGCCATTTCTGCTAAAATGTGTTTACCTTAGCTAAATGGGTGTGCGCTGTGCACACTGGGACTTAAAGAAAAAAAAATGGAAATAGCAACACTGTTTAGATTTAGGCCGTGGGTTTGCGTGCCACACCTCAGGGCTTAAAAGGGGTGGAGATGGGAAGGGGAAAAAGAAAAAAAAAGGGAAATAGCAAAATACAGTCACTCAAATACAAGTAAAATAGCTGGCAGGTGGAATGTCTCAAAGTCAGGCAATCACACAGCCAGCATCTGCAGCACACCACTATAAACTATGCAAACACCTTCCAGTCTGTTTTTTTCCCACAAACTCTGCACCATAGGTGTACACATATGGGGGAATTTTAACTGACAAAACTAGCAAAAATGTTAGGGGCTGCTGTCACTTTAATCTATCAGTATGTGAAAGAGGCCAAGGACACTGAGGAGGATAATGCTGACAACCGACTCAGACCGAGGAGGAGAGTGTTCAGACCCAGGGTAACCTACCAGGAGCTACATGATCTGGAGATATTAGAGTGCTACAGGGTGGACAGAGATATACTTTAGTAGCTGTGCCAGCCTCACCTCAGACCCAGAACCAACAAAGGGAAAGCCATCCCAGTGGACACCAAGGTATGTGTACCCTTAAGAATACTAGCTACAGGTATGTTCCAAAGACCAACTGTGGATATTGTGGGAGTCTCACAGGCATCTGCATCCAGGATACTCCACCAGTTCCTGGATGCCAAACGACCACACGCCGTTGAGCACATTTACTTCCCCAGCACTCGTGAGGAATGGACCAGCAATATGTGTCTCTTCCACCATGTTGCAGAATACCCAGAGGTACTGGGTGCCATAGACTGCACACACATCCACATCAAAGCACCACCTGGTGACCAGGGTAGGGTCTACCTAAACCGCAAGGGGTTCCACTCCATCAACTGCCGGGTTGTGTGCCATGCCCAGGGCATTATCATGAACATGTGTTCTGCAGCCCAGGAAACTATCATGACTCCCACATCTGGCATTTGTCACAGCCGCACCAGGCATTTGCTAGTGGGGACATCCCATATGGCCATTTAGAGGGGGATGCTGGCTATGCACTGGAGCCGTGGCTGATGACACCCATCAGAAATGCACACACACCCACACAAGAATGCCATAATGAGGCACATGCACAAACCAGGATCATTATACAGCATGTGTTTAGGATGCTCAAGTCACAGTTCCACTGCCTTGACATATCTGGTGAAGCCTTGCAGTACGCTCCAGCCACATGTGCACACATGTTCATGTTATGTGCCACACTACACAATATGATCCTGCGGAAACAGCTGCAGCAGGAACAAAATGGGGAAGGGCCACACAGTTCCCCATCATTGCCAAGGTCTCCACAGGCACAGAGGGACTCAGAGGAGGAACATCCTGAGCCTGCCACTGTAGGCAGATGGAGTAGTGCCCATTATGCCCTGTCCTTGTCAAAGAGGCAACACATAGCTCATACACTGACACTATAGGGCCTGAGGGACTGACATCTCTCGCTTACTCTTACACACAGTAAAATGGATGCCAAACATCACATCACCTATATTTTATCATGCATAGACAGTTTACTGTGTGCCTCTGACATAGTCAGCCATCAAGCACTGTCCTCACATCTTCCTCAGTCACAAGGTAAGTCAGTCTTCTTAACAATAAATTAATGGAGTAGAATGTTTTGATAGCATAGCTATGGTACTGATGCAAACATGCAAGAGAATGGGGTGGCTTACTGGGATAGGAGCAGACAACTGACAGCTCTATGGGACAGCAGGAAGTGTATGCCCAGTACTGGATTACCCACATTATGCAGTACCACCCTAGTTGACAAATACCACTACAGTATATGTGGTGAGCAAAATAACTGGGGGGGGTCATAGGTCACATGCATGGATGTCAAAATTTAGGTCCCATACTCACCTCAGCTTCACCCAGCAGATCAGTTGTAGAAAACCATACAGAAATGTCTGGCAAAGGCCCCCACATAGTGACATCCATGACATTCCCACCTACAGACTTACACAGTGATATCACAGCAGGTCTTGCAGTGGCAGTATGGCTCTAAAGGTAAGAAGTCTGAAACTAAAAATGTTTATGCCAGAACAATCTGACCTGTGGTTGATATTGTTATGCCTGTAGTCTCAAAGATAGGGCACGCCACTATGCTAAATGGGACCAAAATGTTAAGCAAATATCAGCACAATATCTGCAAATGTGTATTGTGTACAGATGTGTCACCCCCCACCCATAGTCCCATAGAAATGCAGTAACATGTCCCTAGCATTAAGCAGCATCCAGCTGTCAACTAGAGTGATGGCTCAACATGAACAAAAGGCAATTGGCAGTAACACCCAGTCAACTTACTGGTGCCATCCCAGGGGTGTCCACTGCTGGCAGCCTGGGAACATATGATCATTAGAATACACTACCTTGCTACTGATGGCCTGCATCTGTCACACCTGGCCTACAGGCCTCTGACAAATGCCCATGCCGCACCCACAGTTCCCTGTTTGGGAGTGTCACAGGGTCCATAACTCCAACATAACACAGTCTACAAAATGCAGGGAAAGGCCATGCTGCTAACTGCTAGGAGAAAACCTGCCAGCCTCAGAGAGACAGAAATCTGGACAAAGCCATGAATAATGGGGTGATAAAGATCCAAAGAGAAGGACACCTTTGAAATACTGCTCTAATAATGATAGAAAGTTGATGGAATAATTGTATTAGCATGGAATGTCTTTAGGGTATGAAGTCTGAAACTGCAATGTCAGCTGTCAATAATATCTGACTTCAGCCCTGAGTGACTTGCAAAACACTTTTCCTTGAAAACCACACTTGTTTGGGTAACCAACCAGATATATGAGTCATGAATCTGGACATTCTGTGATACGCTGTACAGTTGATAGGCAGGGCTAGGACTCTATACATAGGAATACACTCATTGCAGGTAGTCCTAACCCTGGAAGATGATGACATATCTGCACCCACAGAACCCTGGCCCATAGCCATGGGGAGTAACACAGCCTTCCCTGATCACTCTTCTTATGCAACATCTTGACCCCAAAATGTGACCAGCCAAACAAAATGAAGGGGGTCATACATATATGTGAGACACACACACATACACACACACACACACACACACACACACACACACACACACACACACACACACACACACACACACACACACACACACACTCCTCCAGGCTGGTCAAACATTTTGACACACACAAGACCCTCCAAGTGCAGTCAACCTTTGAGAAGAACCCTATGCAAAGTACTGGTAGCTATAGGCCAACATATCTGACCCAGGATGGCCCCCCACATATCATATCCCCTACAAATCTATCTGGAGTCTGCCTGTCACCCTGATCCTGCCTGACTTATATTACCCAACCATGGACTGGAAATCAGACCATGCCAGAACAGAAATACACAGAAATTCCACAATTGTAATATATCTCCAAGGTGCTGGACCATTTACACAGCTCCAGCAATCAATTGGGTGTAGGCACACCTCTCAACAGGCTGGATTGTGCAAGAATGCTTAGCATTTGGCCCATAATTTTGGTGTGTGCATCATCCATCCTGTATTCCTCTGGTAAATCATTGTGTTGATCTGAGGAGGTATGTCACAAGGTACTAAAACAAGACATGACAGTGTCAAATGTCATATATGCCAGATGTCTGCTAAAACAAACCCTGTAACCCTAGCAACCCATACATTACTGAGAGAAATAGTCACGATCATCATATGGCCCATTGTCTCCCCATTTTGATAGGCTATCACTAGATATCCTGCACCAACAGGTTAAACGGTATGGCTGTAGCACAAAACAAGCTGGATTGGAGTACAGCAATCCCTGGAATGTAGTCCCACATTTACTATAGTAGGTGCTCATACAGTTAGAGAATTGTCAGTAGGCTCTAGGAATTAACAGGCCTTTCCCACCCACTGCACTTCCCATTGCTCTACTTTAGCAGTCCTGAAGATGTCTGTCACCATAGATATCCCTGTCATCAGACCTTAACCCTATAAGCTCCATGGCATGTGTGATAACTGCGTAAATCTATAGCACAAATAACAATTTAGGTAGCAGTTCTAATCTCAGGCCTGACAAATGTAAAAGTGTGTGTGTCTATTTATAAGTTAAAGATTTTGAGTCCATTTAAACCCAGTAGACTTCCCATTGCCCTACTTTATCAGTCCTGCAGATATCAGTCACCTTAGAAGTCCCTTTCATCATGTCTCAGCCCTATAAGCTCTGTGGCATGTGTGATAACTGCGTAACACTATAGTACAAATATCTGGTTAGGTAGGAAATCTAATCTCAATCCTGGCAAATGTAAAAGAGTGTATGTGTATTTATAAGTTAAGGCTTTTGGGTCCATTCAAACCCAGTACATTCCCCATTGCTCTACTTTAGCAGTCCTGCAGATAATACTCACCTTAGAAGTCCCTTTCATCACACCTCAGCCCTATAAACTCTGTGGCACATGCGATAACTCCATAACACTATAATACAAATAACTAGTTAGGTAGGAGTTCTAATCTCAGTCCTAGCAAATGTAAAAGTGTGTTTGTGTGTTTATAAGTTAAACATTCTGAGTCCATTCAAACCAAGTACACTTCCCATTGCCCTACTTTAGCAGTCTTGCAGATAACAGTCACCTTAGAAGTCCCTTTCATCAGGACTCAGCCCTATAGCCTCTGTGGTGCATGTGATAACTGCGTAACACTATAGTACAAATAACTGGTTAGGTGGGAGTTCTAATCCCAGTTCTGGCAAATGTGTGTGCATATGTGTAGTTTTAAAGTATTGTGGGGCCTCTCTCACCCAGTATATCACCCATTGTTATACTTTACAAGGGCTGGTGATGTTCCACACCTTAGAAGTACCTTTGGAAACCTTCACCCTATAAGCTCTGTGGTGCATGTGATAAATGTGTAACACTGTCATAGCAATAAATAGATAGGTAGGGGTTCTAATCTTTGTCCTTGCAAGTATGTGTGTGTGTGTGTGTGTGTGTGTGTGTGTGTGTGTGTGTGTGTGTGTGTGTGTGTGTGTGTGCAATAACACTATCCTGATTATGGGGGGGGGTTGTTGTGTTTGTGTGACAACTATATCCATTGGGGGTGAGTTTTGTTACTTTGTGATGTTGCTCACCTAGTACATGTCCCAGTGTCCACATTACAAGATCCACAGTTGTCATCCACTGTAGGGGGACCTGTAGTCACTCTGCAGCCCTATAAGCATTGTGCCATGTGCAATAACTGTGTGACAGTATGGAATAGATTACAAGATAGGCAGCCCATCTAATCCTTCTATATCACTCCCCACTCAGGAATCATACACAAACACCTTCAGGTAGGCAGCAACCCCTACATCAGAAGATGGCCTGCAAACTGGCTTACAGATAGAACCCACAGTGTGAAACCAGCAGACTCCATGTCAGACTGCTGAACAGTAACGAGTGGAGTCCCACAGGTTGTGGACCTGGGTCCCCTTATGTTTGGGATCCACACCTCTGAGGACCAGCCCAACATGAAGGTGCCCTGGCTGACAGTGTTTGCAGATAACTACAAAGTGGGTGCTATTATTATCCCACCACACATGAGGTTGGCATCCTTCACAAAGGTCTCTCTGAGACCTATGACTGTTGTCAGAACCCTGGATATAAGCTCAATGCCAGATGATGTACCACCATCCCCTCTGTTTACGACATGGTTCCCATAAAGTAATAAATTGATGGTAGTCCTCTAAACACTGTTGTTGGTATAAGGAAACTGGGAACACAGGTTGACGGTGAGCTCTTTGTTGACCACCACAGTGCCACTGTCTTCCAAACATCCTTCCATGTGTCACTTCCCCTGACTAAGGGTATTGAATCCTGGAAGTAAAAGGACAATGTTTCCCTGTACTCTCCCCTCATTAGGCCAATCAATGTGTACTATGGCCTATTTGTCATGTACCCCACTGTACACCAGCAACAACAGGAGAGGCTGCAAATGTACCTCACAAAGAGGATCTTAGGTACTATACACTTGCCTCATATGGACAGACTCCAACAACTCCAATGAATCTCTGTCTCATATTGGCTACTTAGGTACGATCTCTGCCTGACATACACAGCCATGTCTGACCCAACCCTGTCAGGAATGCTAAATTTGAAGAAACCAATCTGTCCACACAGCATGCCCCAGATACCTTAAGCCCATCCTCACAATCAACAGGACATGCTGGAGGAACAGGTTCATAACCCAGAGACTGGCCATGCTATGGAATAGACGTCACATACATGACAAGCAGAGCACATCACTGGCCCTCTTCAAGATAAATCAGGAGGAGTGGATGGGGAATAGAATACCCACCCTGGGGATCACTCCAGTGACTATACTCAGTAGACACACTGGGGAGTATTGTCAGGTGGCATGATCCCAGTGTATTCCCAAGGGCTAGCCTTGTAAAGCCTCCCTGCCCATTTGCCATGTACACGCCTATGAATCTTTGAACCTATGGATCTCAGTACTGTCAAATGTGTGTGCATGCATTAGTGTGTATAAAAGTGCTTGTGAGTGTGCAAACATGTGGGTGAAAGTAGTTGGTGGCCCATCTCACCCAGTACAACTACCATTGCCATACCTTACAAGTGCTGTAGATGTTATTCACTATATAGGTACCTTGGAACACTCCCCAACCTATAGGCTCTGTGGTGTGTGCGGTAACTGTATAACACTATAATACCAATAACTACATAGCTAGGGGTTCTAATATGAGTCCTGGCAAATGTGTGTGTGTGTGTGTGTGTGTGTGTGTGTGTGTGTGTGTGTGTGTGTGTGTGTGTGTGTGTGTGTGTGTGTGTGTGTGTGTGTGTGTATTATTGTGTGTAAGTGTAAAAATAAAAATAAAACAACGGCTCTCACCACTGCTATACTAACATTTGAACCATATTCAATCATTTCTCCTACAGTGGTTACTTTCTGATTATGTAACAAGACTCGCCCCTGCACTTTTTTTTGTATCCCTGCCACAAAAAATGGCTTTCACCACTGCTATACCAGCTATATGAGCCATATTTAATAATTTCTGTCCCTCACTACTGTACTAGCTTGTGATGCTTTGTCTGGATAATCCCTTGAGGATTTAGTTGCTGCTGCATTTGTACTGGCATCTACATTTCTGAGTTACTACTTACCTGTGCTACTCTCTCCGTAACAGCTCCATTTATATATCATGTGTGCTGCATCTTTGAGGACTTGTTTGGCAACTCTGCAGTGAAATACCTATGTGCAGCCCTGACATATAATTTCCCTAAATGTTTCTGTATTAACCTCATTTAATCTTCTCTAGATGTGTTTGTATGAAGTCCTATCAGTTGTTTATAATAGAGCTATTGGCATGAACTGTGTTGTAATACCTATGCTTATTCACTATGAACTGCTGTTGCCCTACATTGATTAACTGCTCTGAACTGCATTGCTTTTATCTATGGTGAACTGTTGTATTGCTACTTTCCCTCCTGCTTACTTCTCTTCTCCTAATCCTTCTCTCTTGATAGCTCACTACCTCATACCTACTTGTTCCTGTCTCTCCTTTTCCCTCTTCTTACTATTATAGTTGTGTACTTAAGATTTACGTCTGCTTAATTATTCCTTTTTCCTTACAGTTTATTCCTGCTGAAAAATTTCCACCCAGGTGTCTCCCAGTCCTCTGCTTGGATTCCTGCCCTTGAACAGACATTACTATGGACCCCTGCTATGCTTCAATTACATCACTGCTCAGATTTAATATTAAGTGTATGTACCCTACTGTATATTAGACATAACTACTTGTGCCTTATTGTATTCCAACCCGGTGAGCAACAGCTAGCAGCCTACCACGGATTTAAATCCCTTTCTCTACCTTCCAGGCCCCTTCTTACTTCCCCTGAGTACCCGCGATCTATCTCTGTAAATAAAGTTCTGGCCACTAGCTGGCAGCTTTACTGTTTTTTCTACACTTTAATGTATGGCAGTACTACTAGCCTAACTCTGCCCTGTTCCCAGTCTTAATTTCTGCCAGTATTACTTTTTAACTATCTCTGCCCTATTTAGCTTCTAGCTCTAGCAAACCTCCTTCTTACTTCTACTCAATTTCTGAGTGACATTCCCAATAGTCTACTTGCCTCTGATCTGCTCCTTTGTTACTGATGCACTCTCTGCTCTCTTTCTCTTTGGCTCTACCCGCTCAGGGGCTCACTCCTCTTCCCTACCCTGTCCCCAATTCTCACCCGCCCTCAGTACTCCTAAACTTATACCTCCCTAACCACTCCCACTTCTTTACCACTCCAATCACACTTTACCCCCCCTCTTTTTCATCCATTACTTATCCACCTGCATCACTACAACATACACAACTTCCTTCTTCTTTTCCTGCATGTTCATTTCTACTTCCCTACTTTTCTTTCATATACCTCCCTATCACTATGCCCCCTCTACTAACCTATTATTATTTAAAACATATCCTCCTTTTCTCACTTTTTACTTTCCTTATGTTGCCCTACCTTCTAACATCATATGAACATCTTAGCCTTAAAGAACCAAACTCCCTCAGTCAACATACTAGCTCACCTTCCCAAAACACATTCCAACCATTCTCAAACATCATTTCTTCTCCAAGCTACCTTCTCGCAACGTTTCACAGAAAATTCCACATTTCCTACACTAATCAAGTTAACAGAAAATCCTTACACTTCCTCCCCAAACCCTCTGACCTAATAAAAAGACTACTTCTCTTCCTTCTAGCAGGTGACATTCATCCCAACCCTGATCCAAACATCACTGCTACTCTAAACCCCCTCTGCCCCCCTCCCTCTTGCTCATACTTACCCTCCAAACCCCATAACACTCTCTCTATAGCTCACCTTAACATCCACAGGATTAATAATAAAATTGCCCACCTCCATTCACTGCTAGACATACAATCTTTCGACATCCTTTGCCTGTCTAAAACCTGGCTCACACCAGCAACCCTAGACAGTGATATTACTCCCTCCTGGCTACAACATCTACAGACTAGACCATATAGCCAAAAGGGGTGGTGGGATAGCTATTCTTTACAAAACAGGTATGCAAATTTCTGCCATACATGAAAAACCTCCCTCCATATGTAATGCCAAAATCCTTATCTCCAAACTGCAGGTTAATACACACAAATCCATCTATATAATCTGCACCTAACTTCCCCCTGGAAATAATATCAGTTCCCTAGAAGAGATCCTTAGCTGGAATTTTATTCAATTCCCACAAGAAACCATAGTCCTGGGCAATGTCAATGTAGACTGGAAAACCTGTACCTCAGTAGACCCTCCGACCCTCTTAAATCATCATGGTTTTTCACAAACCATTTAAGCCCCATCCAGAACTAATAAAACGAACAACAAAGAAAGCATATTGGACTGTATTCTGATAAATAGTCACCACCAAACTTATACAGTAGGGGACACTACCTGATGATTTAAGTAACCACACTCTTACTTACCTAATCAGACATAAAACTGCTACCCCTAACCTAACTAAATACAAAATAGTCAGATCAAATAAAAACATTAACCCTGAAAGCTTCCTTACAGAACTAAATGCTTGCAACTGGTCTCCTCTTAAACAACTGCCACTGGATGATGCCGTAGCTTACTTCAACTCCAAGTTCCTTTCTATTCTAGACTCTCATGCTCCCTTAAGATCTATTAGAATTAGCTCAAAACCTGCCCCTTGGCTCTCAAAAGATACAAGGCATAAAATTATCTTGAAACATAAACTCTGGACCAAATTTTCGTAGCACTAAAGATCCCTTTGACCAACTTAACTTTAGACAAATAAGAAACTCCACTAAAAAAGCCACAAAAGTTCTGGGCAGGTATAAATACTCTCTTAAAGCCTTGCCACTCTGACACCCCATGCCCCTTAGTCACTTCCCAAAACAACCCAAACAAACTGCTGATACCTTCAATACATTCTTTTCTGAAACTGTCCAGTCTCTAGCGAATCAACTAGCCCCCAATATCTCCTCCCAGCCCTCCTCCTCTAACACTTATATTCCCACTTTTCAACTGCAACCTGTACCCACATCATTTATCTGTTCTCTTCTCCACAGACATAAAACCTCCTCTCCTTCTGCTGACCTTCTACCGGCTCAGTATCTAAAAATTGCAGCCAAACCATTAGCCTATCCCATTTCCATTCTGATTAACAGAACCTTTGTTGAAGGCTACATTCCTTCACTCTGGAAAATTTCACAAATTATTCCCCTGCATAAAGGTGGGATCTCAACAGAACTCTCAAACTACTGTCCCATAGCCTTACTCTCCCCCTAGCTAAAATCATGGAAAAATGCATCCAAAAACAACTTCTTAAACACCTGTTAAATTACAACCTACTATCTGACTGTCAACATGGCTTCAGGCCTTTCCACAGCACCACTTCAGCCCTCCTTTCCTTTACTGACTGCATTAACAAAAACAGAACAATAATATACTTACCTCTGCTCTCTTTATTGACCTATCCAAAGCCTTCAATATGGTCAATCACCATATACTGTTAAACTTACTTAAAGCTTTTGCTCTCGACTCTAGTGCTATAAAGTGGTTTGAGACATATCTTCATAACAGACACAGTCAGTGCTCTAGCAAAACAACTTATACAACCTCCTACCCATTACCCTTGGAGGCCCCAAGGCTCAATACTTGGCCCCCTTCTGTTTTCTATTTTTATTAATGATCTACATACCAGTATTTCCTCTGCAACCTGTATACAATATTCTGATTATTCTACTTTGATTTTCTCTGCCTCATCCCCATCCGAACTGCACTCTATCACCCAAAAGACTTTACAAAACATTGAAACATGGTTCCTAAATGATGCTTAATCTTAAACCCCAAGAAAACCAAATTGTTACTTTTCTTCCCCACCCGTAAGTCCTCACCGCTCAACTTCTCTGTCTTGTCTAGTAATGGCAAAAACATATCACCTGACCCTACCACCAGGCTCCTCAGAGTAGAGATAGACAACAACCTATGCTTTGATTCTCATATTAACAAAACTATAAAATTAGTTAATAGAAAACTAGGCTCCCTGTTTAGAATTAAACCATTTCTTAAACCACTTGCCAGAACTTCCATTGCCAAT
Source organism: Protopterus annectens (assembly GCF_019279795.1). NCBI lineage: Eukaryota > Metazoa > Chordata > Ceratodontiformes > Protopteridae > Protopterus > Protopterus annectens. The sequence continues at coordinate 1,818,430,850 of NC_056743.1, forward strand.
TCCCATCTGATTTCTACCCTCCTTTATGCCTCCCCTATTTACACATATTTGTCCAAAACTAACCTCACCAAACTGGTTGTTGCCTACAACAGTATTGCCAGATTTGCCTCTGGCTCCACATTTAGAACTCACCACTGCTTAAACTTAAAACAATTGGAATGGCTTGAGCTGCAAAATCTGATCTTATTTCACCAGATCTCCTTAACCCATAAAATCCTCTACAAACCTACCAACACCCCTATACTTACTACCCTTATTACTCCTTATTGCAACCTCAAAAGCTTACATTTTTCTAACAAACTTTTTTATATCAACCTGTAAATCCAACAATAACAGAAGAAAAACAGGCTGGAAGGAAGCACTCAGGTTCACAATTTCTTCAAGGTTTAATGGCACAAAAAGATAGATGAACATCTACCTTTTTGTGCCATTAAATCTTGAAGAAATTGTGAACCTGAGTGCTTCCTTCTAGCCAGTTTTTCTTCTGTTACTGGTGGCTACAGTGGTTGGAATCCCCGTTTTTAAAATTTTGGTTGATGTAAATCCAAAAACTTGGCAGGTGACTCCTTGTTCTCTAACTCAAGAGGAAAAGCCTGGAACTTCCTTCCTGCCAACCTCACTGCTATCTTCTCTCTTCCCAGTTTCAAATCCCAACTCAAAACTCACCTCATAACTCACTGGCTTTGCCCCTGTACTAACCCTGACTAGCTTGCAATTTTCTCCTAGTACTCTCATTTATCGTGCATATAAATCTTTACTGAAACTTACTTTTCTGCTATCATGCTCAATTTGAACACCCTCTATTTGTAATTAATTGCTTTTTGTTACCACTGTAAAAATATGCTAATGCTATTATTATTTTTCTCTGAGCGATATTTGTAACTCTGTTTATTAATATTTGTTAATATTTTCACTTGGAGCTTTTCCTCCAGGCCTCTGCTGAAAATGGACATATATCCAGTTGGACCATCCCGGTCAACAAATGTAAAATAAAACAAAATAAAAAAATAAAAGTGTGCATATGTGTAATTTACAGTATTTTGTGGCCTCTCTCACCCAATACATCACCCATTGTTATAATTTGCAAGGCCTGGTGATGTCCCTCACCTTAGAAGTACCTTTGGACAAGTGTCACACCATAGCCTCCATGGCACATGCGATAAATGCGTAGCAATGTACTAATAATAAATAGGTAGGGGTTCTAATCTCAGTCCTGGCAAATGTGTGTGAGAGAAGACTATCTTGTGTGTGTGTGTGTGTGTGTGTGTGTGTGTGTGTGTGTGTGTGTGTGTGCTTGTGTGAGAATGATGTCCATTGGATGGACATGGTTTCATATTTTATGCCATGGTACTTGCAATACACATTCCTAGGTCTACTGTATGAGGTCCGTTGTTAACATGAACCGTAGTAGTTTCTGTAGACATTCTTCAGCCTCTATAGGCCCTGTGAAACAGTATGGAATAGTATGGTACAAATAACAAGATAGGTTGGTCTGCTAATGTCAGTACTGGCAAGTGTGTGTGTGTGTGTGTGTATGTATGTGTGTGTGTGTGTGTGTGTGTGTGTGTGTGTGTGTGTGTGTGTGTGTGTGTGTGTGTGTGTGTGTGCATGCATTGGTGTGTATAGCAGTGGTTGTGAGTGTGTAGACTTGTATGTGACACTATTATGAGTACTCTCACACCCAGTACAGCCACCGTTGCCTTACCCCACAAGGCCACGTGATGTTATTTACCTTACGGGTACTTTGTAACACTCATCACACTATTAGTCTTGTGTCACATGCAATAACTGCATAATAATGTGGTACCACAACTTGATGGGTAGGGGTTCCAAACACAACACTGGCAACTGTGATCCTGTGTGTGTGTGTGTGTGTGTGTGTGTGTGTGTGTGTGTGTGTGTGTGTGTGTGTGTGTGTGTGTGTGTGTGTGTGTGTGTGTGTGTGTGAACAGTATTCTCTGTGTGTTTGTTTAACACAATATCCTCTGGGGTTGAGGGCATTAGCAATCTGAGGTGTGTTCCACCCACCACACTTACCATTGTCCACTCTACTAGAGCTGATGTCCACCACCAGAGACTTAGATACAACCCCTCAGCCCTATAAGCAGTGAGGCAAATGCAAAAACTGCTACACAGACCTGGGAAATGTGTGCAGATACAGCTGTACCTCATCCGACAAATGCACAAGCACAGATATTCCATGGTCAAGGAGTATCAAGGTCTCCCCCCATCATCTATCCATCACCTCAGTATGCTCCTGGATGGCTGCAGTGAGTTCATGAATATCGCCATGGACACCAGGGATGTGGTCATCCGCAACCCTGCATATATGTCTAGTGTTACGTTCCTTATGTGCTTCTGCCCCCATGATGGCCCAAAACATGCATCTGGTGACTGCTGCTGTGGCACTTAAAACAAGGGCATGACAGGCTGCAATCCTCCTCCAAGCACCCCTGCTTATCTGCCTGTATGGGACCTCGCCAGCACTCTGGCTATGGCTAGTGCCTGCACCCTCACTTGCTATAGTCACCACAGTAGCTTGTTCCATGCCAACCATCCACCAACTGCCCATTATCTGTGGCTACAGGTGATGGGGTATGTGTGAGCATTGTGACTGTGTGCGGAGATAGGGTTGACAATAGTGGGATGCCAACCGATGACACAGATTCAGCCCCTGACAACTCCATCTGTGCCTCAATATGAGTATCATCATGGTCAGAGTTTGCAGAGACACTGACATCAGTATCAGAGTGGAAGGGACCACAGCCACCATGTCCACCTGTGAGGGAAAAACAACATATGTCAATTACTATGGGCACTATAAGGTTTTCTGGCAAACACACACACACACACACACACACACACACACACACACACACACACACACACACACACACACACACACACACACACACACACAGACCCACACATACAGGTGAGGTGCTTTAAATGCATTACACAGACCTCACATTAGCTGACTGGGAGCATTCATGGCACACAGTCAGACAATAAGATACACACTCTGGAAAGACCCTCAGCATCATGCAGTGCATCCCTTTCCAATTACCGTTACTACTAATATACACCTCTGGGATATGTGAGTGGTGTTAGTAGGCGATGGCCCTTCACCTAGCACACACTGCACCCATGTAAATTATTGCTGTTCACCTGTATAGCACTGTGGCAACTCCTACAGAACATGCCTCACAACTGTACAGGGATTAGCTGAATGTCTCCATGTGTGGCTCATATGTTTTGTCTGTTCCTGATAACTCCTATGTTTGTCTGATACATTACTGGATTGACCTGTGGATTGGTGCCATTAATTACTGTCCTAATTTGAGGTGCAGCCTGCATAACCTGCAGTACATGTATGTTAAAACAAAGCTGGTTACTCAAACAACTTTCCAAGCTTACAGTGAATATAGTAAGCATACACACACCTGTTAGCAAACCAGGTTTTTGTGATATGTCACATGAGACCTCAGAAATCAAGTCATAACATTGCCATAATTTCATATGACATATAACCTGTGCAATCCAACTGAAGAACATACACATCAGTTACAGGTAACATATGCTAAATGGAATAATACTCTGTTAAAGCACCTTTTGATTTAATCACAGCATGCAGTCCTCTTGGGAGGGTGTCTATCAGCATGGCAAATCTTGACTTGCCAATGTTTGCACACTCTCCCTTGCAAAACACCTCCAACTATGTCAGATTGCAAGGGCATCCCCTGTGCACTGCCCTCTTCAGGTCACCCTGCATATATCCTATTGGACATAGGTATGGGATCTGACTCGGTCAGTGCAGAATGGTGTATGTGTTCTGGTGAAGCCATCCTTTTGTTGATTTGGATGTAAGGTTTAGGCCATTGTTGTGTGGAAAGGTAAAATCCTTCACCATCCACAGCTATGTGGCAGACACCAGAAGGATTGCAGCCACAAGGGGCCAGTGTTTGGAACTGTTCATGCTCCCTTCTAACTTGGCTACAGCCCCAGTTCCAGCTTGTGAACAGCAACTCCAAAGCAGGACACTGCCATACCATGTTTCACCGTGGGGGTGGTGTTACTGTGGTGATGTGCACAGGTGTTATTGTGCCAAATACACCTGTCAGATTTGTGGCCAAGTTCAAATGTAGTCCCATATTACCATACCACATTTCCTCACTTGCTTTTTGGAGACCTGATGTATTGTTTTCAGACTTTCACCAGGTCTTGATAATGTTTGGTGTGAGGAACATCTGCCATCTTCCAACCCTACCCTATAGGCAGGACATACGGAGACCATGGAAGATTATTGTGACATGTAGTACACACCCAGTACCAGGGTTATTCATTTGTAAGTCTAAAAATATTGTGTACTTGAGCTTTTGTGAATTTGTAATGTACTTGAAAAGGAAAAGGCTTAAACATTAAGCGATCATTTTAAGCATTTATATATGTTACGTATATATGTTTTATAAACGTTTTTTTTTAATTTTAAATTTGTCATGTGACATTTTTGATCATGTGATTTTTTTAGAATATGTAAAGTGTTGGTTGTGCCCAGAAAATTCAGTCTGAAGAAGTCTCAGAGTTAATAGGAGTGAGAACTGGGATTATCTGTTTGTGTAACTGTTCTACAATAAATTTGCTGTTGTTCATCTGGAGCCTATCAACTTATTTTGGATTTTTGGACTTATTTAGTGTTTTGCTGCTGTGGAAGTGATTTTTTCATGTGTTGCTGCTGGCACCAGATGGATAACCATGTGAATCTCAGCACAGGTTTTGCAACATTATCAGCAGGATGTGTTCGGAATGACACACCTTTGGGCTCCTTCATTACCAGCAGTGATGGTTCCTCTAATATGAATTTTGCTAAGAACAGGAGAAGCAGCTTGTCCTTGAGTGATAAAGTATTGAAAAACTGCTTAGTTGCACCAGCTAATCCATTTGTAAATAATGGTGAGCAAGAAACTACTACAGTAATGTTTTCCAGCCATAATGAAAGATTTGCAGAATTAGAAAAAGATTTAACCCACTTAAAATGTCTGCAGTGGGATAATATATTTTTTGAATACTGCCTCAAGGTCCAAAGAGTTCCTAAATGACTGAGAGTGCTAAATCTACCAGCAGGTGGGAATCTATCTAAAGACCTGGTTGACAAATGGCTGGACATAAACCAAAAAGCAGGTATGCAATATATGGAAATGTTGCATGGCTTTAATGTAATGAAAATGACTGAACTGTCTGAAAAAGTCTGTGTTAACTTTGCGCAATTAAAAGAGAACACCTCTTCAATCAATTTCAGTAGTAAAATGCTTATGGTTCATGATAACTTAGGAAAAACAGCGTTTCCTTAAAAAAAAGGAAAGTGAAGTAATACGAAAGAGATTGTATGGATTATGCTGGGGGAGTGGCTTCTGCCTGTGGTCTACAACTACAAAAGGAAATGTGCCAAGAGGCGATGATGCAAGACGTAAATGTTATGCCTATAGAAACTAATGTAGTGAGAAGATCTGAGAGTTTACACACTAAAAAGCCAAATAAGGCAGTAGAAAGTGAAATAACTAATAACATTAATGAAAGAAACTCAAATGAGCTGAGTACAAGTCATCAGGGGTTAAACGTGATATCCAGCAGTGAAGAGCATATAGGTGAGAAAGTGACAGTTGGTTCAACTATGCAGCAACAAGCAATTGCAAAAAATGGTCAGCAAGGAGTGGAAGTTTACCACAGGACCAATTGCAATGGAAGGTCATGGTCTGAAGTAACAGCGAGTGGCAGTAAAGCCATTGTGAATTATTATAGGAAGCCTTCAAAAATCAATTTTGTCAAGAGGGGGCTGAAATGGAAGAACTGGAATCAGAAGAGTTAGTATCAAACAAAATAGGTACTGATCATTTTAAAATAGTAAACCTATCCAGTTATGTTTTAACAAAACAAGAATGTATTGTGCTGAGCAAGGGTTGGAATTTTGCTCCAGCTCAGAGAGCAGACAAACTACAAACTATCAATGATTTAAGAGACTATGTAAGACTGTTAAACTTTGATGTATTGTTTGATAAGAAAGAACACAAAGTCACCATTTTATAAGCCTATCTGTTATAGCCCGCCTTTGCATAAGGATTTGGAAATATTTCTAAATTTACGTGAAACACAAATTATAGAAGTATTAGACAATAATACTGAATTTAAATATTATAACCTATAGAAAAATGAAAAGGAAGTGTTTGATAAGTTAGTTAAAAATGATGACATGTTGATTTTTAAGGCAGACAAATAGGGAGCACTTGTAGCACTGGACAGAATTGATTATGAAACCAAACTGAAGGTTATGTTATCCAATGAAAATCATTATAAAAAAATGACTATGAGTGAGGTAGAAAAAGGGTATACTCTGATAGATTCATGTTTGGAAAAATGGTTGGTTACAGGAAGGATATATGAAAGAACTAGAAATAACCTTTCTAATGTGAATCCTAAAATCAGTAAAATATTCAGAATACCCAAAATCCATAAGGACTTGGATGAACCACCATTAAGGCCAATTGTGCCCAGTGCTAATAGTAAAATTGAAGGTATGTCTGTTTTTGTGGACAAACATCTACAAAAAGTTATTCCATGTAACTCAGCGTATGTGAAAGACAGCTTTGACTTCTTAAAAAAGTTAGAAGGATTGGGTGTAAATGAAGATGATTTGCTTGTTACGCTTGATATAAAGTCTTTGTACACGATGATTCCAAATGAAAAAGGAATGGATATAGTTAGAATGGAACTATTATGTAATAGAATGTATTCTCCTAATACAGTAGGGTTATTAATGGAAATGATTGACATTGTGCTAAATTATAATTATAGGTTTATAGGTTCATAGGTAGGTGCTAGGCTATTGGCCCTAGGGCCTATATAAGCATAGCCAAATGGTACCCTGGCTTTTGCCATCCAAGAAAATTATTTTCTCTTGCCCCTGGCAAGCAGAGCCATAGAAGTGATCCCCAGGGTGAATTTCCTATCTCCCATCCAATCATCAAGATTTTTCTTGAAGAGTGCTAATGAGGAGCTTTGTTTGATATAGATAGGTAGTTTGTTCCAGAGTATGGGAAGTCACTGGGGCAGGAATCTATCCCTCCAGAGTGTTCTGTTTATTGTGGTGACAAGGTTTAGGTCCCTAGACTGTGTAGCTCGGAGGGATTGGGATTTCTTTAAGTGGAGCAAGTCCAACAGCTTTGGGTTTGACATAGCTTTGTATGTTAGGCAGAGATCGCCTCTGAGTAGGCAATATGTGACAGAGTAAAGCTGGAGTTTTTTGAGATGGTCTGCATAGGGCATCTGTTTGAGGCTGGTAATCCTCTTTGTGAGGTATTTCTGCGGCCTTTCCAGTTGTAGATGTCTTGTGAGTTACATACCAAAAGGGGCGTTATACTCTATAATGGGTCTAATGAGTGATGAGTAGAGAGAAACAATGACCTCTTGTTTCCTGGATGAGAAACCTTTTGTGATGAGGTGTGTCATGTAGAAGGATTTCCTGACTACTGTGGCAATGGGATTATCAAAGGAAAGACTACTGCCCACCTGTGTCCCCAGGTCTCTTATCACACTTTTGGTGTTAAGTAGACTATCGCCTATGTGGTAGTTCATGGGTACAGAGTTTTTACCAAAAGGGATGACGATGCACTTTTGGGCATTGGGCTTGAGGCCATGTGTTTGACACCAGGCATCTGGCTCAGTGAGGCCCTTTTGTAGGATGCCCACATCATTAAGAGTTTTGATTATGGCTCCTAGTTTGCAGTCATCTGCAAACTTTGTTAGCCAAAGACCTTTTGTGTTAGCCTGTACTTCAGAGAAGTAGATATCAAACAGGAGAGGACCCAGGACTGAACCCTGTGGCACTGCACTTGTCACTGGTCTGAAGTTGGATTTAGAGTCTGCTACTTTCACAGTGTGGGTTCTGTCAGTGAGCCAGTTGCCAACCCATCTTGTGACATAGGGATTTATACCTAGTTTAGTGAGTTTATCTATAATTCCAGAGTGGGGGTGGTGTTGAAAATCTGGCGAGATCTAGATAGGCTATGTGAATCACCTTACCCTCATCTACGCCTTTGGTGACAGCTTCATTTTATATTTATGTTCAGGTCATTGGGGTGGAGATAGGGGCAGCATTATCCCCAGGCTATGCCAATGTCTTTATGCATGGATGGGAAATGATGCATGTACTGGAAAGCAAGTATAAAAATAATATTATAATAATGTTGAGATTTATTGATGATGTTTTTATTGTGTGGAGAGGGACTAATGAAATATTTGAAGAGTTCCTCATTTACATAAATAATATTTGTACATATTTGAAATTTACCCACCATGTTAATAATAAGGAGATTAGTTTTTCGGATTTAACCATGTACAAGGAAAATAACAGGTTAGCATCTAGGATATACAAAAAAGAAATACAAAATAATAAGTACCTGCATTTTTCTAGTATGCACCCCCCAAAAAAAACTAAAATGAATATAAATAAAGGACAGTTGTCTAGAATAAGTAGATTAATGAAAAAAAAAGTCAATTTTGTGGAAGAACCAAATGTATTTTGTGATAAAATTATAAAAAGAGGGTACCCAGAAATAGAGGTAAATAAAGTATTAGAAGAAGAAATCGAGGGAAGAACAAATAAAGGACGAAATAGAGACGGGAGATCCCCATTTAGATACGGAGCATCAATGGCTATACAAAATAGTGTGGATTCACAAGCTATTAAAGTAATAAATAGAAATTGGGGTATATTTAGAGCAAATAGTGAATTACTTCAGAGGCTAGGGGATCAACCCAAGATTACCCAGAAAAGAGCTAAACATTATAAAAATTATTTTCAAGGCAAATTAAATAAACCTAAAGATAAGAAACAAAAATGTGGAATGTTTAAGTGCCTCAATTGTAATATGTGTAAATACATACACCCCCAGATTTACTATTCTTCCATGCAGGACTAGCTTAGTCCTGCATGGAAGCGGCCATTTAGGAGCAGGATGGCAGCTCGCCATGCATATTAATGAAGGTGCACTGCCTGGGCTCCTAATCTTACACAGAGTGTGTGAGAGTGCAGGGGGCATGTCTGAGAGCAGAGCTCTCAGAATATACACACCCCCACAATGAAGAAATGCAGAAAGGCCAAAGGAATGAGTGAGACCACTCATAGGTGTCCGCATATCCCCAGCAAGATTCTCTCATGTGTACAACAGCAATAGTAAATACAAATCAAATAAACAAACCTTTTGTTTTTATTAAGAATCCAATTGAAGCTAACCGTAGGTGTGCAGGTGTGTCCATCGCTTAGCTGCAGTTAATGCAGCTTAAATGGAAGATATATACAAATGATGCAGTATAGCAATAGTGTAGTAGGAAGAGTATTCGCCTTAAGAGCACGCATTCCCGGTTTAAGTACCACTGCAGCACATTCCATTTTCTATGGCAAATCACATTATGACCAATATTTTAGTTGCATAACCCAGTAAATAACATATATTTGTGAACTGGAGTACTGCATTAAATGCACATGTGAGGTGTCAGTGTCATAATGTTGCAAAGTCCCCAGATAAGCACATGTGGCCCATACAGTATATGTACACAGGAATCATGGATACAAATGGAAGGTAAAATGTGTAATGAATGACAACTCCATACAGCTTCCAAATCCCCCACCTTCCCAAGAACCATTAGATATTACTGTCTAAATCAGTGCAATTGTAAATGGGAGTAAGCACTAGTAAGCAAGTGTAAGCACCAATAAGCAGTAGTAAGCATATTTAAGCACTAGTAAGCAAGTTTAAGCCCATTTGCACAGGGGTAAGCAATGCCCACACAAGTTAAGCAATTGTGATGCTAACTCTTTGTGAGCATCATTAACCAGAGGTTAGCATTGCTTACCCTCACGCATACCCATGAAAACCCACTTACAACTGCTCAAAAGTGCCTTAATCACTCTGTATCCAACAGCCCTTGTTCTGCCCAGCAACAAACTAAACAGCCTTGCAGGTCTTGAACCTAGGACACTATATACTATAGCCACAGTAGTTAACCACCAAGCCACCATAGCAATACAGAAGGATGAGGTATCACTAAAGACGTTCTCACTATAGTAAAATCAAACTGAACCTGTGAAAGGAATCAGTATACAGTCATATGTTCTATAACCCACTACATAACATAAATATGTGAACTGGAGTACAGCAGTAAGCCTAGATGTGAGGTGTAACTGTAATAGAGTGTTGAAGTCCTCAATAAAACACAAGGACACCATACAGTGTACATACACATGAATCATGGATACCAGGCATATATGTAAGATGTAATGAATAAGAAATCAATGCAAAAAAGAAAATATAATGCAAAGTCTAATGTACGCAACGCTAAGCATTGCACAGGCCAGCTTAAGAGGTTTAAGCAATGTGTAGGCAGCTAACTCAATGTCCCCAGTGTTATAGCCCTTTAACCAATACCAACCTTAGGTCAGCAGGTTTGCCCATAGCCTAGCCTTTTCAAAACTGGCCAATCACGGACAAGTGCGGGAAATCGGCCTTACTTAAACACAACAGGTGGAAATACATAATTGGTTGTAGCTTCCCCTTGCAGGCACTATGGCAGAAAGGGGAGAAGGTGTGCACTTCCTCATGCAGCACTGGTGCATCCCGGAGTCCAGAGTGATGGCAGGACTCTTTGTCAAAGACCATGAGCAGAGACTGCTTCAGGGCCAGTACCAGCATTCCCAATATAAGGCAGAAGCCTGGGACCATCTCGCCCGTAACCTCACCAGTGCCACTGGCATACCCCAAACTGGTGAGCAGGTCAGGTATCAATATGCCAACCTGAAGCAGCATAAGGGAGACCTCTTGGAGCAGTGGATCCAAGAGGCTAGAATGGCAGGGGCTGTCCCAGCTTTGTGTAAGTATCACTTCACTATGTGTGTAATAATTGCCAGCTCATGTATATCATGGATAAATATGGCTAAATATTCCTCTTATGTCCTCCACAGCTGCAAGTGAGTGGTCCATGAACCAGGAGGCCCACGGAAGTTGCCTGGAGAGGTTGTGACGTGAGCTAGGTCAGTAATACTCTTGCATGTACTGTCATAGGAAATAAATCTAAAAGTATTAATAAATTAATTACCTGTATAAAACCTGTATTGTTTAAGGCAAGTACTGCATACACTGGAGAATATGGCAGGAAGAATCTCATATAGTTTGCATGTAAATAAAAGCGTAATAGCCTGACAATAAAAGTCTAACTGCTGGACTGCATGTGAATACTCTGGTATCAAATGGCAATGTAGATTTGCAATCACGTAATAGTCCTGTTGTATTAAGCACTGTTACCCACACAGAGTGAGAGGTATGTGCATAATACTAATGTGTAATCTGGTACTTTGTGTGGCAACATTTAGGTAGTGCTAACAAACGTTGCTCCCACAGGTACGTCTGATACGAACACTGTGCTGATAAAAAAAAGCTTGATACACTGTACTGGTACAGTTTACTCTGGTATTGTCTGGAAGTATGAGTGCTGCAGTTGCTCTGAATAATAAGGTATCACTGATCACTGTCACCCACACTGTGCTACATAATATAAATGTGTAGGAAAGCCTGTATAAGAGTGTGGTAAGTCACTAAAGGTTGAAGAATAGTCTAGATATGTCCCAGTTCACCTGCATGTGGTCAAGACATGGCCAGATTCTGTGCAGAAAGAGACAGATAGCTATGTGCACAACATCAACCTGGAATCTGTGAGTATGTGTAGAAACAGTTAGTTAGTAACAAACATTTCCTCCACAGGTATACCAGGTAAAAGGTGTATACTGCAGGTAAAACCAGTTCATGTATAATGATGACAACAGCCATATCACTGTCCAAACTAAGGCTATAGGGTACTGTAGTAATACTTGTAAGGTACAGATAACAGCACTGACTAGGAAAGTAATGTGGACTACAGGAATATACTAGTTGTTAATTGACATCTTTCTCCTCCCCAACATATCACCAACAATAAACTACATACCCACCTCAACTGGTATGTAATGACTTCACTGTTCAGACTATCTCTTATTGGTTGATAATTATTTAAATATGTTTCCATGCATGTGCTATATGGAAATATTCCAGCATTGGTGGCATGGTGCCATCAATGTACCTGCATGCTGTTGTTATTACCACTGTGGTCCCATATATGCATATGTTCCATTTGCTATGCAACTGTTCCATATCTGGTGTCTACATTAATGGGAATATCTATGCATGCTGTTATACCTAAGCCTGGAATGTGTTGACTATTACTAACCCACATATGATGATAAAATTTAAGCACTATAGCACGTTTGGGAAGGCCGGTCCCAGTGGACTCACCTGTCCCACATCAGCTGGCCATGGCACCAGGCACCAGCACGTCTGGAGCCCAGCCCGGGAACGCCTCACCCATTGTTCCTGCACCACCTTTGAGTAGAACCACTTCAGGGGATGGGGCTCATCTCCCCTGGGACTGGGCATGGACAGGAACCTGTCACTGTCGCCAGGTCCAGGTTGTGGTGCATAGCGAGCTCCACAGGGAGGTCAGAGATCTGCTATGCCAGATCGAGGGCTGTGTGTTGCAACTAGAGGGTTGGCCTGGCTCTGTGAATCAGCCCCCAGCACAGCCAGCTTCGGGGCTGTGAAGTTGCAGTGGTGACTACCCATGGGTGTGGATCTCAGCCCCACTGTTTCCACTAGAGGCTCATGGGCTTCCAATGTCCCAACACCCCTCCCCATCAAGGTGTCTACCCCAAATGTGTCATATACTGCCCCTGTATGCATCTTGTTTGTCTTGTCTGTTAACCTACCCAACCTACCTCCCCAAATATACCTACTATCCGTCCTCAACATCCCACTCTCATTTGAAAAAAAATAAAAAGGGCAATCTGTTCCCAAAAAAGAAATAGCTCCCCATACATAGCTGTCCATTTCGCACACATGTCCACTGGACACATGTAATCTGGTCTAATTGACATCACAACATAGGCACAAGATGTCCGCAGTACAGACTGTAGATACAAGATGTTCACAGGGTGTTATCAGTAAAGTAACTATCAGTACATGCAGTGCGGTATGGAGTACATAGAATGATGTACAATGTGACATATATGTACAATACAACATACATATACACAGAGATATATATATATATATATATATATATATATATAATATATATATATATATATATATATATATATATATATGTATATATATATATATATATATATATATATATATATATATATATATATATATATATATATATATAATGCGCAGTGCATGATAAGAGAGACAATATGTAGAAGGAAGAGACATATACACACAATCACTATGCCTACAGTTACCACCTTTACCACTGACACCAAAGTGAGCCACCCATACAAATGACAATGACAATGGGTGCCATACCATATACCCACAGAGAGGTCAAAGGATATTTATTTATGTATTTATGTATTTAACATTTGTTGACTGGGCTAGTCTAACTGGATATATGTCCATTGTCAGTAGAGGCCCAGGGAGAAAAGCTCCAAAAGAACAGACAATTTAAAACAAATCAAAGGCATTAGGCATATATGGACAAGAAGAAATACATAATAGTTTACAAATGTTAACAATAGAGCTAAAATAAAAGGAAAACCTCATTCCTTTAATTCTATACAAAAAATATATATTTTTTTTTTTTAAGAGAGAGAGTAGTAGTGGAACAAAAGGACAATAGGAAAGAGGAGAGAGAAATACAGAGAAGTTTGGTAAAAGTAAGGTAAGAAGGAGAAGTAAAATCGAAGCAAGGAGAAGGTAGTTCAAAGTAACATGCTAAGTGGCCTAAGGAATGAGAAGAGAGTAGGGAGGATAAGCATAGGAAGAGAGAATGTAGTGTTGTAAAGGAGGAGAGATTTTAGTCAGGGTTGCTGCATGGACAGAGCCAGTGGTTAGTAAGATGAAGTTTGAGTTTCTTTTTGAAGAGTGAGGAAGAGGAGATCATAGTGAGGTCCTTAGGAAGAAGGTTCTAGCTTTTCCCCACTGTATAGGAGAAAAGTGAGTCACCTGCTTTATTATTAGATTTATGTGTGGATACAAAATGTTTGTATGAAGAGCGAAGGTTAGAAAGATTTTATAGGGACTAATAAGTTTAGTAAGGATAGGTGTTTTTTTCAGGGAAGTAAAGGATTTTTTGGGTGATTATAAGTTGCTGTGATAAAAGTTGATTTTCCAGTTCCAGCCAGCCAAGTTGTTTTAAATTTAGGCAATGGTGATATCTAAAAGGGGTGCTGGTAGCAAATCTAGCTACACTATTGTAGGAGGTAGCCAATTTGTTCAGGTTAGTTTTAGATTGATTTGTATACAAAGGTGATGCATACAGGAGAGTAGAGATAAGATGGGAGTGGGCAATGGTAATTCTGGCTGTAGGAGTAAGGAAAGGCTTGATTTTATACAGGGAGCCAAGCTTTTTATTAATAGATTTACTAGTGGTATTAATATGAGAGTCATAGTTTAGGCTATGATCGATGGTAACCCCTAAATGTTTGGTTGTTGTGTCAGGAGATATAACTGTTCCATTTTTAGATACAATGGAGAAGTGGAGTGGTGAAGATTTTTGTGTGGGAGTGAACAACAGTAGTTTAGTCTTTTTAGGGTTAAGGAGGAGACATCGCTGTAAAAACCACTCTTCTACAAGCTGAAGGACATTTTGGGTGAGGGATTGAAGTTCAGTTGGGTTAGAGGCTGAGGAGACTAAGATGGAGTCATCTGCATACTGTATGGTTACGGCTTGGGGGATGCTAGAAGTAAGATCATTGATAAATATGGAGAATAAAAGGGGACCCAAGATAGATCCTTGGGGGACTCCAAGGGAGACAGGAAGAGGGGAGGATAGAGTGTTTTCCCAGAGGACAGCCTGTTTTCGATTATCTAGGTAAGACTTGAACCACTGTAGTGCCAGAGTGTCAAGTGAAAGTGATTTCAGAAGATTCAAGAGTATTTGATGATTAACCATGTCGAATGCTTTGGAGAGATCTATAGAGACAGCAGATGAGATGATGTTATTGTTGCGGTTTTTATTTATGTGATCAGTAAAGGAAAGAAGGGCAGTAGTAGTGCCATGGGGGGGGGGGGACGAAATCCATGCTGGGAGGGAGCTAGTAGTCCATTTAGTAGGAGGTGGTCAAGCAGTTGTTGGTGAATGCATTTTTCCATGATTTTAGCTAAGGGAGAGAGTAGGGCAATTGGACTGAAGTCTGAAAGTTCAGATGAGGTCCCGCCCTTATGAAGGGGAATAATATGAGAGATCTTCCAGATGGAAGGGATAGTGCCTTCATTGATGGTTCTATTTATTAGGATAGAGACAGGGTAGGCGATTGCTTTGGCTGCAGTTTGAAGATATTGCGCAGGTAGTAAGTCAGCAGAGGGGGTAGAAGGTTTGAGTTTTAGAAGGAGGGTACTGATGAGGGATGTAGAGACAGGTTGTAGTTGGAAAGTGGGAGGAGATGGAAAGGAGGACAGTGGTGAAACAGAAGCCACGGGAGGAAGGGAGTTAGCAATTGACAGGATTGCTTCAGTAAAGAAGTTGTTAAAGGAGTCCGCTATCTGTTTAGGAGTGTTTTTGGTAGTGCTGGCAGGGGTGGGTGTCTTAGATGTGCCAGGGTGTAGTAAAGTATTGATTCCTGTCCAGAATTTCTTAGGGTTTTGGTGGTTATTTTGCTGGAGATGAATGAAAAAGTTTTTTTTATCAAGTCGCACAGAAGATTTAGTAGAGTTTCTATGCTGTTTAAATTTAGTGTGATCAGATGGGTCTTTAGAAGCACGCCATTTTGACCAGAGTTTGTTTCTTAGCAACATTTTGTGCTTAGTTTCTTTTGTAAGCCAGGGTGCAATTTTAGTCCTATTTTTAAGGGTACGGTTAAGGGCATGGAGCTTAAGAATTTCAAGGAATTTTGAATTAAAGTAGGCTACTGCTTCATCAAGTTGTAGGTATTTTAGGGGTGACCAGTTACAGTGTCTAAGTTTGTTTTGGAAGCATTCAGGGTTAAAGTTCTTGTTGGAGCATATGGTTTTAAAGCTTGTAGGTAGAAGTATATTGGACTTATGTCGAAGTATGTAAGTTAGAAAGTGATCACTCATATCGTCCGGGAGGGTGCCTACTGTGTAGAATGAGGGGGAAGTATTTATGAGAATCCAGTCAAGGATGGATTCTTTTTTGGTGGGCTTGTGGATGCGAGTGGGTGAGGTGACAATTTGAGTAAAGCCATGCAGGTTAATGTGGGTAGAAGGGGTATTGGTATTACAGGTATTCCAGTCAATGTTAAAATCACCAAGTACTATGGTTTCTTGAGGATATGAGGTGGATAGCCAGCTAAGGATATTTTCATGGAGGTTGATGTTGTTGCCAGGTGGAATATAAGAGCACAGAATATAAATGGCTTTGTAAGTATTTAATTGTAGCTTAGTAAAAAGAATTTCAGTGTTAGTGTCAGATGGAAGACAAGAATTTAATGGAGTGAGTTGGAGACCTGTTTTATACAGTAAGGCTATACCCCCTCCCTTCTTGTTAGGGCGATCTTCTCTTAGAATATTATACCCAGAAGGGGTGATATCGCAGTCCTGGACATGGGGTTTTAATCAAGTCTCTGTGAGACATAATAGATCAAAGTTGTGCATTGGCAGTAGGGCATGAAGCTCTGTTATTTTATTGTTAATACTTTGTATATTTAAGTGAGCTAATAAAAGGGAGTTAGAAGAGAGGCTAAGGTTGTATTGGGATGAGGAAGAAACTCTAGGTGTGAGGATAGGAGAGGCGGTGGTGGGGCCTGGGTTAGGATGAATGTCACCATCTAAAAAGAGGTGACAGTGAGATCTGGGGTTGTGAATTAGTATAAGATATTATATAGTTTGTTGTTTTTTCCCATAAAGGTGTTTGTAGTAAATATGGATAACTCTATGATATTTTGGGAAGAAGTAATTGGATGTGTAAGTAATGTTGATGTGTTTTAGGGGAAGTGATGATGCAGTAAAGGTTGTTTGTTTTGAGGAGTGTTGCAGGTTAGAGCAGTTGAGGTGTTCATAGGAAGTGGAGATATAGATAAGGAAAAGAGATGGGAGGATTGAGAGTAGGAGAAGGGATGTGAGGTAAGGAGCGAAGGAAGAAAAAGACATTGTGATTTGGAGGTAGAGTTTGGGAAGTAAGAGATTAGATGGGAGGGGAAATGAAGAAGATTGGTGAGATAGTAGGGAGATATTTGAGAGAGAAGGAATGTTATTGGGTAATAAGGAAGTAGGAGTGTCTAGAGAGGTATAAGGCTGGATGTAGTGGGTGTGGGTAGAATTTGGGGGTAGGGTAGGGGAGCAGAGTGAGCCCGAAGGGTGAACGGAGTGGGAAGAGCCAAGCAGGGAGGAGAAAGATCGGCCTAAGAAAAACAATCAGTGAGATGCTGATTGCTGTTGGCAGGTAGAGGTCAGGTAGGTGACAAGAGGTGATAATAGAGAGTCAGAGTAGGGTTGGGAGAGTAGAAGGATAGCAGAGAGAAGTGGAAGATAAAAGGGGGGCGAGGCAGAATTGAAAAAAGTATCAGTAGTTTTAAAGAGATAAGAAAGTTACTTTGGAGAAGTAAGTAAAGAAAATGGACAAGTTAACCTGGTAAAGGAGATTAGAGGGAATGGGATAGAATTAGTGGTGAGAGGGTGCCATCTAGTGGGAAAAGATGAAATTACACAGAAATCCTAGGAGGGAAAGGAATAGTCTGCAGGTGGGAGAGACAAGTGTGGAGGACAGTTAAGACCACGAGAGGGGCTGGAGGGATAGAAATACAAAAGAGCTATGGCTGCTGGCTATCCTGGAGTGGTAGGGAGTTTAAATATGTAAACAGTTTCAATAAATAAAAATGGTTACTAAGCAGTGGACATACTTTCTTGTTTTCTTGAGGGGATGGATTCAAAGGATGGCCTTTATTCCTTAATACAGGAAGAGCAGCGGGTATTAGTGACTGGATATAACAACACACACAGGTTTGCATACATGGGACAACTTTATCTGTGTACTATTACAGTTGTATATGCCATGTCATATAGCTGCTTAGGCACTGACATCCATATAAACAGAGTAATGCAACTGTGAAACAGTTATACTAGTACGGTAGTCTGGAAATGTTTACATATGTTGCTGTCCAGGCTGAGGCCTTCAAGTAGTACAATAGTAAAGAGTCTGGGCCACAGGATATCAAACAATCAACGGGAAGTAATGCAGGTGTATAGGTTAGCAGCCTCTGTCTACACTCTGTATACAATCCCTAGGGGTTAAAGACCTCAGTTGACACAATGGGATGAAACTGTTACATAACAAGGCATAACTGACACCATCACAATCACACTGACAAACAGAACAGTCTGCATGGCAGGAGGCAGTAGGCCTCCATTTACCCAAGGTGGATTGTATGGTAATGTGCTTCCAGATACATTAAGGCAGCTCAACCTTGATACCCCCACATGTAACAGCCTAGGTTAGTTATGGTGCACACCCCCAGACTCAGTAATATAGGGACATATACCACTGTTACATACACTGGCCTCTGGAGTGAATAAGGGCACACATGTATTGTGTAGGCGAAGCCCACACATATATGCCCCCAACCCCACAGTATATGTGGGGGACACAACAGCAGTGGAATGATGGCAGGAATGGCAGCATGACATACTAACAGCCCACTACAGAACAATCCCTGACAGCATGTCATATGTGCAAAGTCTGGTATGTAGGTGGAGGACAGAGACTGGAACACAGGCCCATATGTGTAAAACTGTTGTCATACAGTAAGCAAGTTGCTGGTGTTACAGGATAGTTTGCAACATATCCTTAGGAATATGAAGTAAGAAACAGAAATTAATGTAGCCATGTACTGATAGCACTCAACACACACACACACACACACACACACACACACACACACACACACACACACACACACACACACATACACACACACACACACACACACTGCCAGTGATATATCTCACACAAGACATGTGTGCTGAACAGACAAAACATAATAGGCACACCTCTGGCCATCAAGAGGATAGGTCCACAGTTGAGAGCTATTCATAGGTTCATAGGTTCATACTAGGCTATCTGCCCTAGGGCATTTATAAGCCTAGCCAGAGTGTGTTTGGCTTTCGCCACCCATTTTAAATTAATTTTGCTATGCCCTTTTTTGAGGTTAGTATACTGTGCCTCTGTCTAACAGTGACACAGAAGTGATACCCGGGGTAAACCTACGATCTCCCATCCACTCATCAAGATTCCTCTTGAAGAGAGTCAATGAGGGTCTCTGCCTAACCTGGACTGGGATTTTATTCCAGAGTGAAGGGAGCCTCTGGGTTATGAATCTGTCCCTCCAGAATGTCCTATTTATTTCAGTGCTGAGGTTCAAGTCTCTTGAGCCAGAGCTCGATGGGATTTGGATTTTCTGAGGTGCAGCATGTCCATTAATTCCGGGTTGGACATGGCTTTATACGTCAGGCACAGATCACCTCTGAGCAGGCGGTATGCCACTGAGTAGAGCTGGAGTTTCTTTAAACAGGCAGCATATGGCATCTGTTTGAGCCCTTTGATCCTCTTGGTGAGGTACTTTTGGGGTCTTTCCAGTTGCTGCAGGTGTCTGGTAAGGTACATCCCAAAAGGGGCAATGTACTCAATTATGGGCCTGATGAGGGATGAGTAAAGAGGCACAATGACCTCCCCTGATCTAGATGTGAATCCCTTCATGATTAGGTGGGCTATATAAAATGTTCTTCTAACCACTTTGGCCACGTGGTTGTCAAATGAGAGATTGCTATCAACTTGGGTCCCTGGTCCCTAATTACTTCTTCTGTACTTAATGGATTACCACCTATGTGGTAATTTGTGGGCACTTTGTTTTTGCCAAAGGGGATGACTATACACTTTTGGCATTTAGCTTGAGGCCATGGCTCTAGCACCAGTTGTCTGTTTCTATGAGGCCCTTTTGGAGGATGCTTGTGTCGGCTGGAGAGTCGATTATGGCGCCCAGTTTGCAGTCATCTGTGAACTTGGTCAGCCACAGTCCTTCCGTGTTGGCCTGTACCTCCGAGAAATATATACCAACAAGAGAGGTCCCAGGACTGAGCCTTGTGGGATGCCACTTGTAACTGGTTTGGAGTCTGACATGGCTCCAGCAATTCTAACCATGTGGGTTCTGTCCTTGAGTCAGTTTGCAACCCATCTAGTGACATAGGGGTTTATATTTAAGCTGGTGAGCTTATCTATAATGCCTGAGTAGGGTATTGTATCGAAGGCTTTTGCGAGGTCCAAGTAGGCTGTGTGGACCACCTTCCCCTCGTCAATTGCCTTGGTGACTGTTTCAAAGAAATCAACCAGGTTTAACAGGCAGGATCTGCCCTTAACAAAGCTGAACTGGGTAGGATCCAGTGTCTGTAGGTCCCCAATATCTTTATTTATGAGGTCCATGATGATCCTTTCCATAGCTTTGCAGACCAAGCTAGTCAGGCTTATGGGGCGATAGTTTCCAGGATCCATTGAGGCACCACCTTTGTGGAGAGGGACCACTGTTGCTGTACGCCACTCTTTGGGTACATATCCTGTAGTAAGGCTGAGATTGAACAGTAGTTTTATGTTTGGGTTTAGCTCTTCTTGGAGTTCATGTAGGATGCAGCCCGGGACACCGTCTGGTCCCATTGATCCTGTCTTTTTGCTTTGGAGATGGCACCTCTTACCTGAGCATCTGAGATGTCAGGGGGGCAGCACTCTGATGGGATATATATTTGCCCTTTTGGCGGGGAGGGGGGGGGAGTTTGCACTGAACCTGTCAGCTAGGATGTTGGCAATGTCTGTGGGTTCGGTGTATTTTTTGTCATTTTGGACTAATTCTGAGCATATCTGGGAATTCCCACGCAGGTTCCTAACATAACTAAAGAAAGCCTTGTGATTATCCTTAGTGTCCTGAGCAATTTTTCTCTCAAAGCTGGCCTTAGACGATTTTATGAGTGCCCGTAGTTTTTTGTTAATACTGATCAGAGATGCCTTCCCTTTCTGGGATTTTGCTCTATCATGTAGTAGCTTCCTCCTTCTATTGTATAGTTTGTTTATGGCTGGGGACACCAGACAGGACGTCTGCCTTTGGAGGATTGGGTCTTGGTTTTATTTGGGATTACAAGATCCATGCATTCCTGAAGGCGTTCATAGAATGCGTTTATAAAGGATTCTGCAGTCTGGGCTGTATTTTCCACAGGCCCTGGGGCATTGAAGGATTCCACTTCGGTTTTGAGGAGTGTGAAATTTGCTTTAGAGAAGTTTTTCACTGTGGTTTTCTGGGCAGGGGGTGGGGTCGGGATGTGAATATCCAGTGAGATTAGTTTATGGTCTGATCTTACCAGTGAGGGATACACTTCTGGTCTGGAGCATAGAGTCCCCATGTTGGTGATGATCAGGTCCAGTATGTTTTCCCCTCTTGTGGGAGTGGTAACAAGTTGTTCCATAGCATTTGAGTTTATAAATTCTAGGAACCTTTGGGCTAGGTTGTTGGAGCTAGAGTAATGCTCCCAGTCTATGTTTGGGTAGTTGAAGTCACCCAATATAATGGTGTTTGGAGAGACCTTCATATTTTCCAGTGTTCTCAGGAAGGCTGAGTGGGGTTCCTGAGTTTGGGAGGGTGGTCTGTAGTAGGCTATAAACTGGAAGGCAGTTTTCCCCACTGTTATTTGCACATGGATAGTCTCTGATGCTTCGTACATACAGGTGAGGTTGCACAATGATAGTACAGACAGTCCTCCTATTACCCATCTGTCAACATGCAGAACATATGGTACACAACAGCATGCAGTGCAGCTATAGTCAATCCATGCTAGTAACAGTATACATGTGTGTGATGCATGTGCTGTGTCAGTAGGTGATGCCTCTTCCCCTGGATACCACTGCACCCATGTACACGGTATTGCTGTGCACCTGTTCTGCACCCTGCCATGTACTGTGCTCCACACCTCACAGGTGTACAATCCATTGTGGAATGTGTAGTACTGTGTCAGTTATGTTATCATCAGGTGAGAGTAGCACATCAAGGCCTGTACCTGGTCGTGCCCATGGAACCCCTGGCAGGCACAGTCCACATGTCGGTGGCCAGAGGCAGTGAACTGCACACCCTGCCAGGTATGGTCTGCAGCTGTCCATAAACACCTGTGTAGGGCAGCCACATGGCAGAACTGTGTGCATGCATACCCACACACTATACAAACACACCTAGGGCAACCCCATACCTACACACACCACAGCACCACACCCAGCTCACCGCAGTACTCCCCTCACCCACACACATGGTGTCAAATATATGGCCCACCCTCGGCCTCTGGCAAACCAACATCACACCCTGTACATATGATGATACCTGTGCCACATCCCTGTCATCCATACCATCCATACAGGCACAGGCTAATATGGTTTTGATGCACACGGTGACTGTACTACAGTGTGCCACAGTACTGCAGTGTACCATGTTGTAAGGAGTAAAGCCTAATGCATATATGGCAGGTAGAGTAGCCATCCAGCAATGATGCATTATAGCTGTTAGTAGCACTGGTTGGTTGTGGTCTCTATAATGTTATCCATTTGTGTTGTAGGTGTACATTTGTCAGCACAAGGATGCCCTGTGTATATGATGATACCTGTGCCACATCCCTGTCATCCATATCATCAATGCAGGGACAGGCTAATATGGTTCTGATGCACATGGTGACTGTACTACAGTGTACCACAGTACTGCAGTGTAACATGTTGTAAGGAGTAAAGTGTAATGCATATATATGGCAGGTAGTATAGCCATCCTGCAATGATGCATTATAGCTGTTAGTAACACTGGTTGGTTGTGGTCTCCATAATGTTATCCATTTGTGTTGTAAGTGTACATGTGTCAGCACGAGGATGGTCTGCAGTCATATTCCACAATGGGGTATGGCACTGTGGTGACACCATGGCTGTGACATATCTGGGGTACAGTTGAACACGTGTCACAGGTTACTAAAATGGTTACTGACTGCGCCACATGGACAGTTGACCCGCTGAGGCATGTATACCCTGCAACCGGATGTAGACCCATCCACATACACGCACACTGTTACATGGCAACACCAGGAATACACTCTTACCTAGCTATGTAGTGATACTGAAGTGTGTGGCTTACATTGCACACCACACAGTGTTTAGGGTGAGGTGTGTCCCAGGTTACATGTTACATGCAGAACATCCTCAGACATGCATAGTATTCTAATGGGGGATGTAATGGGTGTATATGGAAAATATGTAGTGTGACATACCTTCATATACACATTAACAGACACATGACAGGCAGACACACATCTGAGATACCAGGGCCTATCGCTGCTAACTTGACTGTGTGTCCACTGTGTTACAGGTAGGCTGCACACAGCACATGCATAAATGGCCTGGATTGTGCTATCAGTTACCTGTATGGTTGATGGTGACAGTGGTAACCATAACGTGGTACATGGGACATATAATGGGTGTACCTTGGTGTAATGACAGTGTACACAGCACCCACATCCCCCAGTGGATATTGTACTCCCTGAAACCCATGATGACACTCTGCCATACCCACCATCACACATTGGCCGAGAATGCAATACAACCCATAGTATACCCCAACAGTGGTACTACAGGGATATGCATCTAATGCACATGCCGCACGCATAGTAGGGTGTTGTATTGTCATGCCTCACATATGGGCAGCAACAACACTATCTGTACTGCTGTGTGGCAGTGGAGTATGTGGCCTCAGAATGCTGTATCCTACAGATATATGGACATACACAACTGCATACACATGCCAGAACACAATGGATATCCCATGCCTATCAACCCATTTGCAAAAAACTGTTGTGCTGGTACTGCAAGGCTTATGTAGCCAGTATGGGGAGGAGCTTAACAGGGTACATGTAATGTCCCATACAGTAGCAGCCACAACTGACTATGACAATTGGTGTTGCATTGGTTGTAAAAGCCCTCATGAAATTCCCAAGTACAGGTGTGCTAACACACAGACACTGCTATACTCAGTCATGCACACGTACACATGTGTCAGTACAGAGGTGCATCACTGCAGGTGGTAATAGCTGTGTACTTTGCTATTGTCCAAGGAGAGATGGGTTGTGTAGAGGTTGTATGTACAGTGGTATCCTGCTACCTGCCAGGTGGCAGCAGGCAATCTATCGACAGACACTACTGTGGTGACACTCAGGGTGAGAATGCCAAGCATCAGCCAATCCTCCAGATGCCTCCTGTACATGGCCACTGAGGTGATCAAGTTGATATGTATACAACATGCATTATGACACATAGTTAGTGTCTGTGATGGAAACCTGTAGCCAAGCATTTTCTGTTGATTGTGGTAGTGTAGTGGAGGTACTGATGGCATGTGGTGTGTACAGGGTGACATCTCCTTTATGTGCCAGGTCTTACACAGCTAGGCAGACATGTCAGTGTCAATCAAGCTTAGGTTACCTGTACATATTCCAGCTGGATACATGCCATCTGCACATTTGTACAGGGACTGACAGTCATCAGCTTGGCAAGTAGCTATGCAGTAGGATGAGTGTGTTGACAGATAGACATTTGACAACAATATGTATGCCATAACTACATGTCAGAAGCCCTCACTAAAATGTGCTGTACAGATGGTAGTCTACAGTTACATTCCACGTGTTGGTTCTTTACCCAGTAAGGGGTATTTACTGTGACACAGCTCACACATCAGGGATACTACAGGGAGGCCTCAGTGTCCAGCTATGCCTGCAAGTGTGCCTGTTGTCAGTACTACATTTAGCACTCTGCACTTGCCTGGGTAAGCACTGTCAACAGTAGTACTGCCATGATACACTACATGCCAGTGTAACAGCATGTATCCTGGCTTAATACCCCTGTATGTAACACATTCACATGGATAACAGAGCTGTACAGGCCTCATTACATCTGTGTCCCACACATGACACTCACACCCCTTGCTACTGTAATGACAGCACATAGGTGCATGTATTGTACATGGCATTACATACACATATTACAGATGTCAGTACTCTGCTACGTTATCAGACTGGGTGGTGTGACCTGGTTACAAGAGCTAAGCCATGCTTAGCAAATATCAACATTGCTGCAATATAACAGCTGAGCTGATTTGCACACTGGTAAGCGAAGCCTACACTGTGTAAGTGCCTGTACATTTACCCATAGCTTAGCACCACTTAGCTTCATGCAGACCTGCACAAACCCACTTAAAGTCTGTATCCGACAACCCATGTTCTGCCCAGCAACAAAATGAACAGCCTTTGCAAGTCTTGAACCCAGAACCCCGTACACTAAAGTCACAACACTTAACCACTACGTCATGACCACTGTGAAGACAGCTATTCTTTTAACAATATAGCTGTCAATACACATATCGAGTAGTATTGAACAATTGCCTTTACTACCTAAATTGTGTAGTCCTTGTTATTAATATGACTGTTGCATCACATATGCTGCTTTATCATAATGTACACATAGAAGATACATATGGTGCAATACATCTGGGAGGGTATACACAACCGTGAGGTTTACATAAGACACATATATGGTTATATATATGTATAATAGGTCTATATATGTCTACATGTACATACACATGTATACCCATACATATGTCTGTATACACATCTATATAGTGCAACATAAATACGGCCATGTGTACATCTCTTCATATGTACATGTGCATATATATCTATATCTATATATATATATATATATATATATATATATATATATATATATATATATATATATATATATATATATATATATATATATATATATATATATATATATATATATATATATATATATATATATATATATATATATATATATATATATATATATATATATATATATATATATATATATATATATATATATGTATATAGCTATATATGTATGCACATCCTATTTGTACAGATATGCCTAGTTATCTTGGAATATATGTAGATATCTATAACTAAATGTGCATACATATCTATTCTGATATGCCTACTATTGTCAATATATATGTAGATATCCATACGTATATGTGAATATGTATCGCTATCTGTATAATGTAGACATATATTGCTCTGTATATATATATATATATATATATATATATATATATATATATATATATATATATATATATATATATATATATATATATATATATATATATATATATTACATGAGAGTTTATATGTATATCTATGTACATATACATATCCATGTAAGTTGATATGTGTATGTGTATATATCTATATAGATATCTGGATAATTATATATACATATATGTCCACCATATGTCCTGAACATGGAGTGGAGCCCTACCTCAGCCCCTATAGTCCCAACTTTGTAGTGCAAGGGGATGTCAGGTATGTATTGCAGATATATTTGTAGACTATTGCTACTGTAATAGGGATTGTCTTCAGAGACATGGTGTGTGCAGGAGGTCACATCTGCTTTTAACATGTGTGCCATTGGCTACTGACAGACATCCTAAGCACATCATAGTACAGTACCACTGCTAGCACAGTAATTCTCCTGTGGACTACAGCAGAGATATGGCCAATATATGTGGACAGTCTGACACACTCTGTACAGTCCAGATGTATACACAGAACCCCTTAGTGCAAGACATGTGGACCAAGCCTGACAATATGGATGTTAACAGCCATGTAGATGGGTATAACACGTAACTACTGGTATACATTTACCCCATAGGTTATGCATTCACACTCCCCTGTTTGTCCTGACACATAATAACTGCTGGTACAGAGGTGCCATAGCCACATGCTACCCACTAGCTATTGACATACATCTGTACAGCATCCCACTGCTTTGTCTGACATACATGACTGTTATGGTGGCCTGGCAGCAGTACATCTGGCAAGTATCTGGACATGACATCTCACTGAGTAAGTACACTAAGCTGCTAGGCATGTAACAAAGCACTGTGCAGGCTACAAGCAGACTAGCTCAACACTGGCCTACATTTCCTATGGGGGAATACACATGCACCTGCATATATAGCAGGCTATACAGGCATTTCACAGCACAGAGTAACAGACACCTATATGAAAGTGCATAACTCCAAGCAATGTGAACACAGCCACAGCCACATATGGTAAGCTAGCATAATATTACAGTATATGGACTATCTGTTCAACACCATCCTCATATGTGCCATTCACACACTAACCCTACATATACTGTGCCGCTACACAGTGTGGTCCGATGTCTGTCTGTGATATGGGACATGTGTGTTTGGCCCTCCAAACATGCAAGCTGATAGGGTAACATACAGTGGAGCAGCATGTAACATCAGATAAAACAGGACCAAGAACAATGACATCTAACACAGTCTGTACACAGGCCAGGGTACATATTAACAGTACATACACTGTCGACAGTCACCATAAGTACACAGACCACAGTACTGTACACACAACCACAAAATGTCCAGGTTATGTCATCACATATAACCCCTACTATACATAACATGTGTAGCATTCTGATATCTCACTGACTTATTATCAGATATGAAGTCACTAAATATGGTGTACAGCACATATGCCCCTCTTACTGCATGACATATGTACAAAGGTTGACAGAGTTGTGGCTGGAGGCACAAACACAGGGCCAATATTGACATGTTGCTGTGATAACCTCATACATTTACTGCTATAACAGGGTTTGTTGCAACATATTTCCTATGAGGGATATGAAGTCAGTAACTCTCACAGCAGTCACCATCAACAGACTGCAATCCTCACACTACCTTCTGCAGTTCACAGATAGGTGCTCTGTGGGTAACACATGAAACAAAAGGCACCACACACTGCACAGTCTGCAGATGACCCTACAGATGAGGGTTTCCTCATAAACATAACACTGACATGGCAGGTATTAAAACATGTAGGACAGCCATATCCACACACACCCTGTTAAACCAACATTACTCCAAATGCAGTATAGCAGCATTTAAAGTCTGTAGTCAGGTCAGACACATCCCCTGCCTGTGTGTTGGCCTGTATCCACAGTGTATGTTGTTAGAGGTAAATGCCCAATCCATCTGTGATGCTGTTTGCCAAACAACAGATCGAGTTCCTGCTCACAGTGAATGAAAAGGCCCAACACCAACGTGATGTTCCTAGATATTGGAGTGTGTTTATATGCAATTGGCTATGGGAATGTTACCACAGCTGTTCCACATGCAATCAGCAAGAGGAGGGCTGCAATTCATGCAGAGGCCATCAGCTGAACATGAGCATCACTTAAAATACACATGCTGCTGCCTAAGCAAAGCAGCTGTAAGTGTCCACATCCACCAGAGAGGGAATGAGAGAGGTAGACAGAGGCAAAGATAAGTCAGGGAGGGGTGAGAGAGTAAAACTTAAGCATATTTGTGTCACACACCTACCAGTACAGGGTATCAAACCCCTTACAACTATGTAGTGCTATCACATGTCTATGCAGTTATTGGATGCATCACATAGGTTACATGTTGAGGAGCTCTCCAAACATATATGTGATGGTGAGTGACATCTGCAACAGTGATATGGTAGCTATATGGTAGATGTAGTACACATGCCTGTCCACATGAACAGGTGTCAGCATCAACACAGCCAAACTCTCACAGGGATGCACACACATTGACACACTTGGCAGGGCCAGGAATACAGCTCATCATTGGTGAGATTACCACAACACAGTACTGTGCAGGTATGACATGCACCACAGGCGTCATACAGAGGTTATATGGGCAAAGGGTATGTGGAGGTGGCTGACATCAGACAGCATGCTTCAGTATGCCAATGGGGGTTGTAGTGACTGTGAATGTGGTCATAGGCATCATACAACACACATACAGACACAGGGTGCCAGTACTGACATGCATGGGTGCATTGCTTCACAGGTGTGTAGTGGTTGTCTGTGCCAGACATTTATACAACACTAGGTGATGGGTATACCTTGGCATCATGCCACATGACAATGGTCTGCAGTGTGGCTCAGGGGTGTAGTGTCTGGATTTGCCCACACAGGTGGCTATTGTATTCACCATCCAG
The DNA here is from genome assembly GCF_019279795.1 of Protopterus annectens. Taxonomy (NCBI): domain Eukaryota; kingdom Metazoa; phylum Chordata; order Ceratodontiformes; family Protopteridae; genus Protopterus; species Protopterus annectens. The sequence continues at coordinate 1,818,460,045 of NC_056743.1, forward strand.
CCACCTGGGTAACTATTGCGTGTGGCCAATGTTGTGCATTGCTTGCCATGTATGCGTTCTTTAGTCCATAACATGGATGGTGTCTGGGATGTGCACACCTCCCACTTGCATGTACAGTGACATGTGTGACTGTACCTGGGGTGTCTGGCCCATGTTGTGTACACAGATTATCATCAGATGTGCCAGTTCTGGCATCATGTGGCAGGAACTGTTAATGGACAGCAGGTTGACCCTGCACCTACATTGATAGCATGATACTGGTATTCCCTGGTGTCAATGGCATCTGTCCATACAGGGCATGTTTTTCAGGAATGGTATGTTATTTGTGGGTCACATTTGATGGCACCACAGGTGTTGCAGGTGTCCAGTGGGGAACATAGGGAAGGTGCACTGTCAGCATGTACATGCCTATTGGACTGATGGACAGGGTGCCATGCCCTCTGTAGCCTACTGCAGTCACACCATGGCTACTATCAGTGGGCAATATGCAGGGTACTACCAACATAGCGGCTGTTGCCTAGGCAAGTGTGTGTGTGTGTGTGTGTGTGTGTGTGTGTGTGTGTGTGTGTGTATGAGACATGGGTTGACAGTGTTCTCTTGGTAAAACAAGGGTTGCTAACTTTGTTCACCTGGCCTTGATGTCTCATGTAGGGGCATAGATTTTCTCCCCAGCCTCTCGACTCTTTTACATCTGTTATACCTGTATGGTGGACATTGTGATATATACTAGGGTTACCATATAAGGAATTTGCAAAACCCACTGCACATTGAGTCCAGTTGTTACACACTCACATCCACCTCCACACAGGATACAAATGACAAACACAGACACACACACACCTGTCATGTCTGGGATTAGAACTCCTACCTAACTAGTTTATTACCCTACAACACTACACAATTATAGGATGTGCCACAGAGATCCTTGGAGTACTCCTTCTCCAAAGGTGTATTTCATAGTGAATTACATCAGCAGGATTGCCAAAGTAGGGCATTTGAATTGTAGTGAGTGTGACTAGCCTAGAATGCATTGCTCCTCATGCAGACATAGAAACACACACAAAAATATCCACAACTGTCATGTGTGGAAATATAACCCCTACCATAGTTTTATATCACACTACAGCATGAAGCTGCTATAGGATGCACCCTGGGGATTACTGGAGTACTGTTTCCCCAAAGGTGTATTTCACAGTGAATTACATCAGCAGGAATGCCAAAGTAGGGCATTTGAATTGTAGTGAGTGTGACTAGCCTAGAATGCATTGCTCACTACACAGACATAGAAATACACACAAAAACATCCACAACTGCCATGTGTGGTAATAGAACCCCTACCATAGTTCTCTATCACCCTATAGCATGAAGCTGTTATAGGACACGCCACAGGGATTACTGGAGTACTCTTTCCCCAAAGATTTATTTCACAGTGGATGACATCAGCAGGATTGCCAAAGTGGGCATTTGAAATGTAGTGAGTGTGACTAGCCTAGAATGCATTGCTCCCTACACAGACATAGAAACACACAGAGAAACATCCACAACTGTCATGTGTGGGAATTGAACCCCTAATAGTGTTCTATATTACACTACAGCATTAAGCTCTTATAGGATGCACCATGGAGACTACTGGAGTACTATTTCCCCAAAGGTGTATTTCACAGTGAATGACATCAGCAGGATTGCCAAAGTAGGGCATCTGAATTGTAGTGAGTGTGACTATCCTAAAATGCATTGCTCCCTACACAGACAGAGACACACACACACACACACTTGCCATGTCTGGAATTAGAACTCCTATCTAACTAACTTATCACACTACAGCAGTACACAGCTATAGGATGCACTACAAAGGTTACTAGGCTCCAGCTTTCCAAAAGGTGTATTTCACAGTGAATGACATCAGCAGCCTTGCCAAAGTAGGGCATTTGAATTGTAATGCGTGTGACTAGCCTAAAAAGCATTGCTCTCTACACAGACAGAGACACCCACACAGGTGCCATGTCTAGAACTAGAACTCCTATCTAACTAGTGCAGCACACTACAGCAGTATACAGTTATAGGACACACCACAGAGATTACTGGGCTACAGTTTTCCACAAGGTGTATTTCACAGTGAATGACCTCAGCAGCCTTGCCAAAGTAGGGCATTTGAATTGTAATGCATGTGACTAGCCTAAAAAGCATTACTTTTTACACAGACAGAGACACACACACTTGCCATGTCTGGGATTAGAACTACTACCTAACTAATTTATTACACTACAGCAATACGCAGTTATAGGACATGCCACAGAGACTACTGGGTTACACCTTCCCCAAAGGTGTATTTTAAAGTGGATGACCTAAGCAGGCATTTCATAGTAGGACTATGGTGAGGGCAGTGTGTGTGCATGGCCCATAACCCATTCATCTAGACGTTGACACACCACATGTGGGCACATGCAGTGTTATATTCCACAGGTACATGTATACAGGGGCTAGATGACTACTTCCTTGCACAGTCATGTTGCACAGCTAGCACTTGCACCACATAGTCTGTAATGTTGACGGATACCGGTGGCTAATGTCTACAGTGAGTGACATTTACACCTCATGTGGTTTTAGCCATTTGGCTGTGTGCTGGGTGGGACAGGCCTCATAATGGATGGCTCTTTGTCACAGTCACTCTCTTCCACACATCTATGTAAGTCTACTTTTGGGTTATTATAGTGTGTTGTCCTTGGATATGTGTCTGTATTCATATCCGCTGTGTGTGCAAGGCATGACTGGTGCATACTGAGGAGTGTATGCACTAACACCTGCAAATGCCACATATGTATGGTTCACTATTGTTTGCAGACATGGGCTTCATTTAAGTGTGTGAGCATGCCCAGTATGATGTTTCAGTATGTTGTTGTCTGACATTGCCTTCACTTCTCTAAGTGTGTGAGCATGCCCAGTATGCCATCTGTACTGAATGTGTGGATTGATTTCAGGTAGTTTGTACTCCAGTGCAGACCTTTGTGTTGTACACCTACAGGTAGCAAACTGTTTCTGCAGAGTATCCGTCGATCATTTGGCAATATGGGGACAAATTGTGCAGGGGAGTGTTTAATGTAGGTGATTGTGTCTATGCTGCTTCAGCTGCATGGTACTGCTGTTAGCAGGGATATTCAGACATGTACTGTTATACACTGTGATGTTTTCTGTCTTCATGTACTGTCAGATGGACATTCTTGCTCAAAGTGATGTTTTGGGGGACAAGGGTGACTGCAGCTGTGTCTGGTATTGTGGGCAGACACCTACGTATTCATGGTAAGTTATGCCATTCTGGAGGGGGAGCTGCAGACACTTGCTGCAGGGTCTGTGTATCCAGTTTAGCACTTTGGTACAGTGCTGGCAGAGGATGCCATACTTGTACATCCATTGACATGACGGTATGGCCTTATCTTGCTATGGCAATGCCTCACAGCTGTACAGATTTGCACAGGTTACCCAGAGGCAGGGGCCATGGGTCAGGACATTACCCCTATTGTGGTGTACAGGCAGGTGTGTAGCCACCCATTTATGTGTTTGCAGCCACAGATAGTGTGTGCACACAGCTTCATGTAGGACCCTGCACATTCCATGCTGCCCATGCTCCCACCCCCCATTATTCTAACCTCTTTCATACTTATGCATACATTTTCTGATACTTTCCCTAAGGGTATTACCCCATCAAAGGTGTGTGTTTCTGTTGGTCCACAGTTCATGCAGTGGGACATGGTGAACATATTACTGTGGTTTGTCCACATGGCCTTGCATATGTCTTATGTGGAGTGTGTTATGTTGTTATTTGGGTGTCCATGACATAACATGCATTGGCGGTACGTGTGAGACATAGGCCTTTGGCAAGGGCCTGTGGGCCATTAGGTGTTGTTCTGGGCCAGATGTGGCAGGTCATTGCATTCTGTCAGTTCTACAGTCTCAGACCATCATACAGTATATTCCCCTGGGGTGACAGGGTAGGTGTGATAGGTATTCATGCCAATACCTTCTATCAGTCTTGATTAGGTGGTGTGGATGCTGGCAGGGTGCTACCTACAGCTAGGAACACAACTGCATGGGACACCTGCACAGCATGCTCCATTCCTCCGCTATTGCCGTATAGAGGTGGGGTCATATTGTACCCATTCCCCACAGCAGGGATATGACCAGATAGGTGTCTGTGGGTGGTGTTTGTGTGAGTTGGTTGCATGTGTGCTATGGACACTACTTACATCTGCCACACAGATATGCATGGGGCATTCCAGTTATGCTGGCATGTGCAGGTGAATCAGCTGTTTCCCAATACATCAGTCCTACCTCCTTTGTGATCTGCAGGTGTTCGGGCAGACATCACCGGTATGCCCTACTACAGAACCAGTTAATGTGATGCATACCTGTATGTACAATTCCAAGGGTGTCTCCATTTCACAGTGACACAATATATAGTGTATGTCTGGGGTACTTTCCCCTGTGTACTGCTTGTATATCTAGTCCAACAGCCATGACATGTCAGTCTTTCAGATATGACCCATATTACCACCGTAGAGTTACAATGGGTTACTGGTAGCATGTGTTATACTGGTGGGAATTGTCTTTGGCACTACAATTGTGAGGGCTTGTCCCTGTCATCAGCAGCAGTGGGCAATGGCCACCAGGTCTTACCTCAACATGCATACATACTGACCACTCTCACACAATATGAAACACACACATACCTGCATATTATGCAAATGCTACAACCTATCCTGCTACCTTGGACACCTCTGGGCATCTGTGCTCCATTGGTATTATACCTACATATACATGTTACTACATTTCTACATAGGGTTGGGGGGAGGCAAACGTGGCTGTTATGATGTGCGTACATCAGATTGGGGAGGGCACACCAGACTGTTACTACATTTATGAATAGATTTGGGAACACACCTGACTCTTACTACATGTCTAGGTTCAGTTGTGGGGAGCACACCTGAGTGTGTGTACATTCCTACACAGGATTATGGGAGGGGGGCACAACTGACTGTTATTACATGTCTAAGTAGGATTGGGGGAGGGGGACACCTGTCTGTTTCTACATTTCTACACAGTGGTTGGGAGAGGGCACACCTGACTGTTACTACACTTGCATGCTGGACTGGGGAAGGGGCACACCTGACTGTTTCTACGCGTCTACATAGGAGTGGGGGCGCACACCTGACTGTTACTACATTTCTACACAGGATTGGGGGTACACCTGACTGTTATTTCATTTGTATGCTGGACTGGGGGAAGGGGCACACCTTACTGTTTCTACATGTCTACATAGGAGTGGGGGGCATACCTGACTGTTACTACATTTCTACATAGGATTGTGGGGGCACCTGACTGTTACAACATTTCTACACAGGATTGGGGGGGGCACACCTGACTGTTACTACATTTGTACACTGGATTGGGGAAAGGGGCACATCTGACAGTTTTTACACGATTACATAGGAGTGGGGGGCACACCTCACTGTTACTACATTTCTACATAGGATTGTGGGGGACACACCTGACTGCTTCTACATTTCTACACAGGATTCAGGGGGGCACACCTAACTATTACTACATTTTTATGCTGGATTGGGGGAAGGGGCACAACTCACTGTTTCTACATGTCTACATAGGAGTGGAAGGCACACCTGACTGTTACTACATCTCTACATAGGATTGTGGGGGGGGGCACCTGACTGTTTCTACATTTCCACACTAGGATTGTGTGGGGACACACCTGACTGTTTCTACATTCCTACACAGGATTGGTGGGGCACACCTGACTGTTTCTACATTCCTACACAGGATTGGTGGGGCATACATAACTGTTACTACATTTCTACATAGGATTGTGGGGGGACACACCTGACTGTTTCTACATTTCTACACTAGGATTGTGTGGGGACACACCTGACTGTTTCTACATTCCTACACAGGATTGGTGGGGCACACCTGACTGTTTCTATATTTCTACATAAGATGGGGGGGCACACCTGGCACTTGTATACATTTGCTATGAGTGTACTGGTATGTCAGGCACTCCATTTATTTAATTCTGTATTCTAACCTATCATGCTGAATAGAGGCATATCAGTGTACTACAGGTCTTAGCTTTGGTTGACCTACATATTAGTGTCTAACTTCCTACTCTTCAGAACTAACATCCCACTGCCTGACCTGCTGTAGTCTGTTTGTGTAGGCCTGGGGGGAGGTTACCCAGAGGCATCATTCAGAGGTCATATCACAGCCTCTGTTTGTGCTTGTCTACACCTGTCCTGCTGGCTGAGACTGTTGTTGGGTATGTGAACCTCCCGGACTGGCATGTGTGAGTCATGGACAAACATGTCGCCCAGCACATTTCCTGCAGTGGTTTTTGTCAACCTATGTAGTGCTGGCTACTCTGGTAACTCCAGTATCAGTTACAGATCTCATGGTGCCACTATGGGTGCCTACTGTCTGCCTGCATACCATCCAGCCACCTGATTCCCTTGCATGCTCACATCCATACCATAAATAGAGGTAACAACACATTCTACTCCATTCGGCAATTGGCAGGTTGATTGACTTACCTTGTGGGTGTGCCAGTATTGAGGATGGTGCTGGAGGGCTGCCTATGTTGGATGCACATAGTACACTCCCTATACATGGTTGAGCACAGGTAGTGTCATGTTTGGCATCCCTTTTACTGTATGTGCGATTCAGAGAGAGGTGTCATTCCCTGGGTCCTACTGCATCAGTGTATGTGCTATGCATTGCCTCTTTGCCAAGGCCAGGGCATACTGGGCACACCTCCATCTGCCTACTGGGGCAGGCTCAGGTTGTTCCTCCTCTGAGTCACTCTGTACCTGTGCAGGCCTTGGCATTGGTGGTGGGCTGTGTGGCCCTGCCCCATGTTGTTCCTGCTGCAGCTGTTTCCACAGGATCATATTGCGTAGCATGGCACATACCATAACAATTTGAGTACATGTAGCTGGTGAGTACTGCAAGGCTCCATCAGATGTGTCCAGTCACTGGAACCATAACTTGAGCATACCAAACACATGCTCTATTATGATGTGTGTACATCGGATTGGGGGGGGGGCACACCAGACTGTTACTACATTTCTGAATAGGTTTGGGGGGCACACCTGACTCTTACTACATGTCTAGGTTGGGTTGGGGGGAGCACACCTGAGTATGTGTACATTCCTACACAGGATTGTGGGAGGGGGGCACACCTGACTGTTATTACATGTCTAAGCAGGATTGGGGGAGGGGGGACACCTGTCTGTTTCTACATTTCTACACAGTGGTTGGGAGAGGGCACATCTGACTGTTACTACATTTGCATGCTGGATTGGGGGAAGGGGCAAACCTGACTGTTTCTACGCGTCTACATAGGAGTGGGGGGGTATACCTGACTGTTACTACATTTCTACATAGGATTGTTGGGGGGACACCTGACTGTTACAACATTTCTACACAGGATTGGGGGGGCACACCTGACTGTTACTACATTTGTACACTGACTGGGGAAAGGGGCACATCTGACTGTTTCTACATGTCTACATAGGAGTGGGGGGCACACCTCACTGTTACTACATTTCTACATAGGATTGTGGGGGACACACCTGACTGCTTCTACATTTCTACACAGGATTCAGGGGGGCATGCCTAACTATTACTACATGTTTATGCTGGATTGGGGGAAGGGGCACACCTCACTGTTTCTACATGTCTACATAGGAGTGGAGGGCACACCTGACTGTTACTACATCTCTACATAGGATTGTGGGGGACACACCTGACTGTTTCTGCATTTGTACACAGGATTGGGGTGGCACACCTGACTGTTACTACATTTGTATGTTGGACTGGGGAAGGGGCGCACCTAACTGTTTCTACATGTCTACATAGGAGTGGGGGGCATACATGACTGTTACTACATTTCTACATAGGATTGTGGGGGGACACACTTGACAGTTTCTACATTTCTACACTAGGCTTGTGTGGGGACACAACTGACTGTTTCAACATTCCTACACAGGATTGGTGGGGCACACCTGACTGTTTCTATATTTCTACAAAAGATGGGGGGCACACCTGGCACCTGTATACATTTGCTATGAGTGTACTGGTATGTCAGGTACTCCATTTATTTAATTCTGCATTCTAACCTATCATGCTGAATAGAGGCATATCAGTGTACTACAGGTCTTAGCTTTGGTTGACCTACATATTAGTGTCTAACTTCCTACTCTTCAGATCTAACATCCCACTGCCTGACCTACTGTAGTCTGTTTGTGTAGGCCTGGGGGGAGGTTACCCAGAGGCATCATTCAGAGGTCATATCACAGTCTCTGTTTAGGCTTCTCTACACCTGTCTTGCTGGCTGAGACTGTTGTTTGGTATGTGAACCTCCCGGACTGGCATGTGTGAGTCATGGACAAACATGTCACCCAGCACATTTCCTGCAGTGTTTTTTGTCGACCTATGTAGTGCTGGCTACTATGGTGACTCCAGTATCAGTTACAGATCTCATGGGGCCACTATTGGTGCCTACTGTCTGCCTGCATACCATCCAGCCACCTGATTCCCTTGCATGCTCACATCCATACCATAAATAGAGGTAACAACACATTCTACTCCATTCGGCAATTGGCAGGTTGATTGACTTACCTTGTGGGTGTGCCAGTATTGAGGATAGTCCTGGAGGGCTGCCTACGTTGGATGCACATAGTACACTCCCTATACATGGCTGAGCACAGGTAGTGTCATGTTTGGCATCCCTTTTACTGTATGTGCGATTCAGAGAGAGGTGTCATTCCCTGGGTCCCTACTGTATCAGTGTATGTGTTATGCATTGCCTCTTTGCCAAGGCCAGGGCATACCAGGCACACCTCCATCTGCCTACTGGGGCAGGCTCAGGTTGTTCCTCTTCTGAGTCACTCTGTACCTGTGCAGGCCTTGGCATTGGTGGAGGGCTGTGTGGCCCGGCCCCATGTTGTTCCTGCTGCAGCTGTTTCCACAGGATCATATTATGTAGCATGGCACATACCATAACAATTTGAGTACATGTAGCTGGTGAGTACTGCAAGGCTCCATCAGATGTGTCCAGGCACTGGAACCATGACTTGAGCATCCCAGACACATGCTCTATTATAAGTCTGGTTTGTGTGTGTGCCTCATTATGGTGTTCTTGTTCGGGTGTGTGTGCATTTCTGATGGGTGTCATCAGCCACGGCTCCAGTGTGTAACCAGCATCCCTCACTAGGTGGCTGTAAGGGATGTCCCCATTGGCAAATCTCTGGTACAGCTGTGTCAGATGCCAGATGTGGGAATCATGATATTTTCCAGGGCAGCCAGCGCACACATTCATTATAATGCCCTGGGCATCGCACATGACCTGGTAGTTGATGGAGGGGAAGCCCTTGCAGTTGATGTAGACCCTACCCTAATCACTGGGTGGTGCTTTGATGTGTAAGTGCATGCAGTCTATAGCACCCACTACCTCAGGGTATTCTGCTATATGGTGGAAAAGATGCATACTGCTGGCCAACACCTCACGGGCACTGAGGAAATATACCTGTTCACCGGCATGTGCTGACATGGCATCTAGGAACTGGTGTAATACTCTGGATGCTGATGCCTGTGAGATCCCCATGATATCTCCAGTTGAGCTTTGGGAGGTACCTTTCACTAGTATTCCTAGGCCTACACATACCTTGGTATCTACTGGGATGGGTTCCCCTCTGTTAGTTCGGTGTGTCAGGCATGGCCGGCACAACTCAACAATTTGCTGTAGGACATCCCTGTCCACCATATAGCACTCCACTATTTCCAGCTCATGTAGCCCCTGGTAGGTTACCCTGGGTCTGTACACTCTTCTCCGCCTCCTCACTGTGGGATGGTCAGCAGCATTCTCATCCTCACCACCCTCAGCCTCTTCCACATGTTGTATGATTCCTACTGCAGCCCCTATCATTTGTTGTTTAGTTTGTTAACATTTCCCTGCTTGTATACACCAGTAGTGTAGAGTATGGGAAAAAACAGAGGGGAAGGTGTTTGCATAGTTTATAGTAGTGTTCTGGGCTGGGCTGGTCTGCTGCCTGTGTAATTGGCTGATTCTGATACATTTCACCTGCCAGCTATGTTAGTTCTCCTAGATTACCTTCCTACTGCTGTTTTCCCTTCCCATTGCCTTCCTGTTTATGCCTGGGGGTGCGCCGTGCAAACACAGTGCTCAAATGTGCACAGAGCTGCTATTTCCTGGTTTACTTTTTTTTTTCTTTAAAACCCGGTGTGCGGCACACACACCCGCTTAGGCAATGTAAAGAGTGCTAGGCAGCCTCAGACACACCCTCTTGCCTAGCTGTGCTAAGCTAGGAGCAAACCTGAGCCACAGGGCTCCAATCTGCTTACAGTATGCCTGACACACACACCTATGATATCAGCTAACTCCTAGGCTTGCACCAAGCTATTCCTGCTCTTACACTATTGGTGGCTGATTACCATGCAGGGGAAATCTGGGATTCACTATCATTCCCCTCATTTGCATAGGATTGCCTGCTAATGCATAGTTACATGTCCCACACTGAGCCTGCCCCCTTAGCAATCAATATTCACTGTTGTCTTGTGCCTGCCATTGGGTATAATAGCAGAATAATGATTTTAGTTAGACTGCTTATTGCAGGTTTATTTTCTTATTTTCCCCTGATCCCATTTTTGTGCTGCTGCCCTCCACTTAAACAGCCAAGATCAGCTAAAAAAAAAAGTTGATTTTTTTTCCAAGTGTTTTCCATGGCAATGGCCTTATACTTGACCATTGGCATGCTTTCTATATGATATCCACCCTTTATTTGGAGCTGTCATGGCACTGTTTTGTAATTTGCAGAAATGTGCTCCGTTACTGGCGGAGTACATTTCTGCAGATTACACTAATCTTGCTTAGCTAGTTTCCAGCTCCCTGGATAGCAAATTTGCCTCATTTGCATGGATTTCTCCTGCAAATGGAGTAATTTGCATACAGGGGCTGAGTCCATGCAGGACTAGTGCATTAGTGTTCATGCACACCCCTACAGGTTATTCCTGGACAGACATATTGCTGCTGTGGAAGTGACACACCCAGTACTTGCCAGAGATTCCTGTTACTCCTTCACTGTTGCTGTAGGGCTCCTGGCAGCCTCTCTGGCCAGTTTTGGTCTTGTATTCTCATAGACTTTGGTGGGATGTCCACTCCTTCGCAAAGCCACTGTAGCCCCATATTTTCACTACTTTTGATGACTTTCTGCACTATGTTACATGGTATGTGCAATGCTGTGGAAATATTTTGGTACCCTTTTCCAGGCTGATACATCTCAAACATATGGTCCCTTAGCAGCTTCATCAGCTCTATGCAAACCATGGCTGTTGTTGTAACAAGCAACTGGGTATATGTTAGGATAATCCTGCTAGGACAGCTGACTTGCCTTGCTTCATTTAAAAAGTTTTAAATTGCTAATTTTGTAGAATTTTAATTGCATTTACTATTTAGGACTACACACTCAAGTGTGTTAGCCTTTTCTGTGTTTATTCTAAGCCACTGCAGAGGTAGAATTGTCGCCTCACAGCAAGAGGTTCTCCTGTTCGATTCTTGGCTGGAGCGCCTTCTGTGTGGAGTCTGCATGTCCTCTCCGCGGTCGAGTGGCATTCGAAAGACATGCGTGAATGGGCATGCCTTCGTTGAAGGTTGGGCATTGTGATGGCACCTCAGCACTGTAAAAATTAACTGCCAATCATTAACGGACTGGAGTTCTGCTGTGGCGACCCCTAACAGGCAAAAGCCAAAAGAAGAACATTGCATTGTTTAGCATGTATAACCAAAAAAAAATACTATCTTGTTTGCTTGTTTCCCACCTTTCTTAGCCAGTATAGTCCAGATCCCAGGCTTTGCTTGTCTAAGGGCTTTATATTCTGTGTTCAGAGCTATCCAGACCTTGCTGTGGTAGAGGAAAGTCCTACTGCTTACCAGTGGGAATTTTGAGCATTGTACTGCCCATCTAACATTAGAGGAGTGGTTTCCCACGCTGAAATTGTAATTTTATTAGCCTTTTTGGGCTGATTTTTATCCCTTTCAAATTTCTGGCTTAAAAACGCATGTGTTTGTGCATTTTTTGCATTGTGCAGCACCACAGGGCTACAGTTAAACTATTCCAGGTGCCAGAAAGTCTGATCTTAAAATTTTTCCTTAGAACTAGCTGGTTTCTTAGTAGTAGCACTAAAATCTGAACTTCTGTGACTAGCACTTGCTGTAGAACATGCTGGAAAGCACTAGGAAACCTGAAACTGATACAAGCACTCAACTCTCCTTGTCGATAAGGAGAAATTATTTGTAGGCACTAAACAGCTTATAATTGCAAAGTACCTTGCAAAGGTAAGGGAAAACAGTTCTTGTACTTTACAAAAAAAGAACCTAAACAGGAATGTCCAAGGGTCAGCTTCCGGTGATTTCTCCTGTCTACCTGGTGAATCTGGGCATACTGGGGCAATGCAGCAACTGCCTCATGTACACAGACAACCCTCTCCTCCTACCACCCAACATTACAACCTGCAAGAGATGCACTTACATAGCCAAACTGGAAGCAAAGCTCTCTCTGACCAAGATTGTGCTAGACAGTCAAGAGGAGAAGATTAACACCTACACAATAACTCAAGCAACTCATAGCCCTTCAAAACCCACACCATCAACACCCAGACATAGCAACACTAAACCCACATATGTGGAGGACCTTAACATTAACCTGCCCAAGCAACAAGGACCTCCAAAGCTGAAACGCGAACAGACACCAGTCACAACCAAAGTGACACATAGCTCACAACACCAGTGTGCCACCCAACAATAGCCCCTAAGGCAAGACAATGTACCCAACACTTTAGTCATAGGTGACTCTATAGTCAGGGACACTGATGTCCCACTCAGCAGGTTGAACAAGGAGGAAATTGCAGTCAGCTGTCTGTCAGGTGCCAGGATCCACCACATAATGCATGTACTTAAGTCACACCACAACGAGTACAGATATGTCTCTGTAATTGTCCATGTTGGAGTGAATGACTTGAGACATACCTCCCTGGACTACATGAAAAAAGACATGGAAGAGCTCTCGGATCATGTGGCCCAGGCAGGTAAGACCCTAGCCCTGAGTAGCATCCTGCCTTCACCCAGAATGATACCACAGTATAAGGACAAAATGATTGACTTCAACAATTGGCTAAGCTTCTGGTGTCATTCAAAAGGGATCCAGTATCTGTCTGCCTGGGAAGACATGATCAACAAACCACGATGCTTTGCCAGAGATGGTCTGCACCTGTCACCCCTGGGATTCAGGTTACTGGCTAAAGCTCTTGCCACCCCTATAGTGCTTTTTTTAGGCAAGGTTTAAAGGACAAAACCACCACCATAACAGATACAAGCTTGCAAAATCTGAAGGTAATGCTACTCAGTGCTAGAAGTCTAAACCTTAAAATGCACTCTCTCGAGGCACTCCTTAAAATGGAGAACATTGTTATCTGTGCAGTAACTGAGACCTGGTTCAAGGCTTCAGAGAGCACCCCTGCAATACCAGGCTACAACTCTTACCACACTTTTCAGCTACAAAACCAAGACTGAAATGCTAAAGGTGGAGGTGTGTCCATATTCACCAGGGATATTCACACCTCCAGGCTAGTTGCCCAACACAATGCATCTGAAATTCTCCAGGTGCAACTAACACTAAGTAAAACTGCAATCTTAATTGTAGATTTCTACAGATCCCCCACCATGCCCCAAGATTCTCACTACACCTTTTTAAACATACTGGAAAATATTAAGATACAACCAAAACCCTAATACTGGGTGATTTCAACTAACCTGACATTAACTGGAAAAACTACTCGGATACCAACACCTTTTCCCAATGGTTCTTGAAATTCATAAATTCCAGTGCCCTGGATCAACTAATCCATTGTCCCACCAGGGGCTCTAGTATCCTAGACCTGGTCATTACCAAAATATGAGATAGATGCTCCACACCAGTGGTCACCCCTGCATTGGTTAGGTCTGACCATAAGCAAATCGCCCTTGACATCCACATCCCACCCCCAACCCCCAGTAAGGAAACCTGTGTAAAAACTGTCTCCAAAGTCAACTTCATACTACTGAATTCAGAAGTGACAAACTGCATGACACCCATGCAGATGGGATCTGAAAGTTTGACTGCTGAATCCTACACTAAGGCACTGTATGACCACATCCACTCATGCATGAATTGTACCATCCCAAACAGAACTAAGATGGTCTCCTCCAAAAAAAGGAATTCAATCTGGTGGTCCCCTGCTATAAACAAGCTATGCAACAGAAGGAAGAAACTGTTGCAGAAAAGAGGAAAATCCCAGGATGCAAAAAACTCACCAGCCTCAGTAAGAAGCTGAGATCCCAAGCTAGTTACGAAAATAAAATTGCCAAAGATGCCAAGGACAACCACAAGGCATTATATAGTTATGTCAAGAATCTAAATGGCAATGCTCAGATCTGTTTTGAGCTACAACAAAATAGCATTAAATATACTGATCCCAACAATATGGCCAATATCCTGGCAGTTCGATTTAGTGCCAACTTCACCTCCTCTCATCCCCTAAAGGGTCCATCTCAATACCAAAAGATTGACAGATTCCAGTAACCATGGCCACACAGGTAGAAACCACACTCTCCAAAGCTAAGAATGCAACATCCATGGGACCAGATGACATCCCGGGCTGTGTACTACATGAACTACAGAATGAACTGGCACCTCACTTAAGTGTCATGTTTAATCATGGCCTTACCTCAGGCTTCATGCCCACTGAGTGGCGCACAGCTACAGTTATCCCACTCCACAAGGGGGGATCCACCTTGGATCCCGGGAACTACAGTCCCATCAGTCTGATGAGTCTGATCTGCAAGGGCATGGAAAGCATTATCATGGAACTTATAAACAAAGACATTGGCAACCTTCAAACATTGGACCCCACCCAGTTTGGGCTTGTGAAGGGCCGATCTTGTCTCCTGAACCTGATTGACTTCTTTGAATCAGTCTCCAGAGCTGTGGACAAGGATAAGGCTGTCCACACAGCTTATCTTGGCCTGGCCAAGGCCTTCGACACCATCCTCCACTCTGGAATCATAGATAAACTTCCTAAGCTGGGCATAAATCCCTATGTCAATCGATGGGTTGCCAACTGGCTTACTGACAGAACCCAGACTGTAAAAGTAGCTGACTCCAAATCCAGCTCCAGACAAGTGACAAGTGGAGTACCTCAGGGTTCAGTCCTGGGACCACTCTTGTTTGGCATCTACTTCTGTGAAGTACAGGCCAACACTAAGGGACTATGGCTAACAAAGTTCACAGATGTCTGCAAACTGGGAACCATTATTGAATCCCCAAATGATGTGGATATTCTACAAAAGGGCCTTACAGAAACAGATGCCTGGTGCCAGAGCCATGGGCTCAAGCTTAATGCCAAGAAATGTATAGTTATTCCCTTTGGAAAAAACATGTACCCATGAATTACCACATAGGTGACAGTACACTAAACATTGAAAGTGTGATGAGAGACTTAAGGACACAGGTGGACAGTGGTCTCACCTTTGACAATCACATCACCACAACAGTCAGGAAATCCTTCTATGTAGCACACCTCATGACTAAGGGCTTTTCATCCAGAAACAAGGAGGTCATTGTCCCACTGTACTCATCCCTCATTAGACATAGAGTATAATGCCCAGTTTGGTATGTACCTCACAAGACATCTGCAACAGCTGGAAAGGCTGCAGAAATACCTCACTAAAAGAATCACAAGCCTAAAACAGATGCCCTATGCTGGCCATCTAAAAGAACTCCAGCTATACTCTGTGGCATATCATCTACTCAGAGGTGATCTCTGCTTAACATACAAGTCCATGTCAAACCCTGAGCTGTTGGACATTCTCCACTTAAAGAAATCCCAATCCTTCAGAGCCACATGCTCCAGGGATCTATACCTTGTCATCACAATGAACAAAACATGCTGGAGGGATAGGTTCCTGACCCAGAGACTCCCCATACTCTGAAATAGACTGCCCATACATGTCAAGCAGAGCGTCTCATTGGCCCTTTCCAAAAGGAACCTTGATGATCGGATGGGAGATAGGAAATTCACCCTGGGGATCATGTCAGTCACCCTGCTAGACAGGGTTCCAGGGATGTAAATATTGTGGGAAGAAATATCCAGAGAATTGTTATGGCTAGGCTTGTATAGGCCCTAGGGCCGATAGCCTAGTACCAACCTGTGAACTATGAAACATTACTTGCTGTTAATATTATGTGTACCCAGTAAGATGTACTGCTGTAGTTATATCGAAAGCTGCCTCAGCACAGTAGTAGCTTCAGCCTGTGCACACATATGCATTTAGGTTGTTGTACTATTGTTGTGTCATTATTGTTCCCCTAAAATATTTGTTTGCTTTACAATTGAATTATACAGGTTATAGGTCACATGAAATGTTGGCAGTATTTTGACCTTGTCTATTGTGCTCTCATTTTGTATATCACAAATACCTGGCATTCTAACAGGTGTGTACACCATTGATACACACTGTATACCACTCATTTATACAATATGTCCCTAGTTTTGGGCTTTGTCACCCCATTTTGTCAGTCTTTGTCCAGATTTCCTGTAATAACAGGTTGTGAGGTATGCTACAGATATGTGACCTCTCCTGCAAATAGGCCCCTATGATGACCACCGTGATGTAATGCAGTAAACATCACCACAAGTGAAAATGCAAATATTGCCAAATGGCTGAGTGTAACAATTGTGTGCATGGTCACATGCATTAACTTTAGCATGCCTGTGGTACTAGTGAGCCACAACAGGAAAATCCCATTCTTACTGGCTTCAGGCTGCTGTTCATATGCAGACCAGAGGGACCTATGTAGTTGTGAGGGAGAGGTATTGTCAGCAGATTCACATTAGGCATGGTACAAGATGAATGCTACATTTCTGCACAGGTACAGTACACACTATATTACACAAATTGCTGTACATCATAGATGTGCACTTGTGTGCATTACTAAACCCCACCCACTATTTCATTTTGCACTGACATATGCATCTAGAGATTCTATAGAAAACAGTTTAAATGCTACCTCAGTACATTGATGTCCACTTTGGCCTTACCTGGATGCTCCTTACCTGTTGCCTGGGTGTCACCCACCTCCACGACTGCTCTTTCCCGTGTTGAGTTTGTGTGGGGGCTACCCCAAGGTTGGCAAGGAGTTCCTCTGTCACCATAAGTGGGGCCTATGTTGCTGGCCTCCCACCGGTAGCAGTATTGTCCTTCACTACAGCAGGAACGATGTATGAGGTCAGTTTCTCTATGTCTGACCTGATCATATGTGCGCCCATGGTGGCCCAAGATGTTCACTCTGTGGATGATCTCATCCCACAGGGCAGTCCACTCTCACAGATTTTGACAGCTATGGCCAGAAAAGATGGCATAGTTTAAGATTACAGCTTCTGTGATGGCTGCTGTCTCCACATCAGTGTAAGGTGGTTGCCACTGCATGGCACCTGGAAAACATAAACAGGGAAACACATCACAGGACCTCAGACATTGCCTAGAGTTCTTTACAGAGCCAGCACATGAATATGGATTATCATTAGCCACCACTTACAAACACATCATACCCCTGTACCTGGCAGCACTGTATTAACATGCATTATACTCCTGGTCCTGATGTATCATGTTCCTCCCAATGAGGGCCAGTATATTGCATAAACCACCATTCATTATTCGTGTTTGTGTAGAGGGATGACTTGCAGATTGGATGTCAATGGTGCTCAAGCTTTGCTTGAATACAGTGTGTAATGAAGCTGGAAGCATATGCCTTTATTCATGCAGGATGCAGAGAGGAATGTTATCAGGTCCAAAGGAGACTTGCTTTGGATAACACTGATTAGGCAGTTTGCACCTGATCCATGATGATGAGGGGACGGTTGCATGTGCTGTGCATATCCACCTATACTGATGGTGAGCCATGGGGGTGATGTTTGCCCTAAACCTGTTTGCAGCAGGTTGGCTGTAGCTATGGTGTGTGGGTGTGTGTGTGTGTGTGTGTGTGTGTGTGTGTGTGGGTGTGTGTGTGCTATGACTAACCACCATTACAGGGTGGGTTGGGTTGTTGCCTCTGAGACTGCAGACATATGTGAAGATGGCCTTGTGATTGCCCTTAGTGGATGTGTCCAATTTGTACTCATAGTTAGCCTTATAGTAATCCACCTGTGACCTAATATGCTCATTCAGATAAAGGCTGACATGCTGCCCATTTGGTGCCTGCTCCTACTTTGCCCTGTACACCCAATATAGCATCACATTTTGTGCTTTGTGCATTACTGCTGTCCAGCAAAGGAGTTTACTCTACTTTGGTGGAGGCAGGTTTTACAAGTAAGGTATTGCTGAGGCCATACAGCTATGTGGGTGGTCATATATCTGTTTCTAGTAGGCATGGACACAGGGTCAGAACACAGTTGGCCACCTCTACAATCTCAACATGATACTCATGCTAATTATACTACCCATGTCTGTGTCAGGGCAATGCCACAACCAGTAGCTGTAGAGGTGTAACTCTTTTGGATGCATAGAAACTAAGGTTACACATGTGTACAACATGGACAGCTTATTTACCTGATGTTGTGCATCCCATGTCAGTTGTTATGAGGCAGCCAGGTACACCTACCCATACATACATATGCACAGGTAATACCTGCTATACATTTCTGTTCTATCTCAGTATGGCACACTGTAATTACAGTCTTGCTGCTCAGTCGGTCATGTCATCCTGTTAAGGCAGGACATCTGGATGACATCGCACATACATGGTGGGCTATGGGACACAATTAGTGACACTTTCTTTATATTGCTTTAACACACTTATGTCATTTGATAGTGCAGTAGCCTCTGAATTCACATACATACCCTGGAGGATGTCTGATGCTCATATGGCAGGCAGAGAGGAGAAAGGCTAGGGGTGTGATAGTGAGGGTAGGAACTGTTAATGTTGTGAGTATGACTGATATGGGGACAGAGCTAGCTGATATGTTGGGCAGTGGAAAGCTGGATATAGTGTGTGTGCCAGAGACCAGATCGAAGGGGTGTACAGCTGTGTGTATCGGAGTTGGGTACAAATAGTTCTATCATGGTGTGTATGGGAGGGGAACTGGTGTATGGGTTAACCTGAAGTAACATTATGCCTAGAGTGTTTATGGAGGTGATAAGACCGTCGGGTAGAGTGATGTTTAGGAGGCTGGGAATTGATGGTGTAATGATGACAGTTGTTAGTGCATATGCTCTGCTAATTGCGTGTGTGATGGATGAGACAGATGTACTTTGGTGTGGTTGGATGAAGTGGTGATGAGTATACTCAAGGGTGAGAGAGTGGTGTTTGGAGCAGATTTCAATGGGCATGTTGGTGAAGGGGACAGAGGGGATGCAGAAGTGATAGGTAGGTATGGTGTTAAGCAAAGGAATGCAGAAAGTGAAATGGTGGTGAAGTTTGCAACAGCGGTTGAACATGGTTGTGGTGAATACGTAGTTTTACAAGACCGAGGGCCATAGGGTGACATACAAGAGTGGATGAAGATGCACACAGGTGGATTATCTCCTATGCAAGTGAGCCTGTTTGAAGGGGATTGGTAACTGTAAAGTGGTGACAGGGGAAAAGGTAGTTAGGCAGCATGGAATGTTGGTCTGTGGGATGACGTTGGTGATCAAGAAAAGGGGGAGGACTGTGAGGGCAACATCATGGATCAAATAGTGGATACTGAGAAAGAGTGATTGTGAGGTTGAGTTGAGGGAAGAGTTAAGACAGGCAGATGGTGGCAGTGAAGACTTAGTAAATATCTGAGTAACTACATCCAAGCTAGTAAGGGAGATGAGTAGAACGGGGTTGGTGTGACATCTGTACAGAGGAAGGAGGACAAGGAGACCTGGTGGTGGCATGAGGAAGTACAGGGAAGTATACAGAGAAAAAGGTTGGCCAATGAGAAGTGGGATTGTCAGACAGAAGAAGAAAGTAGATAGGTGTATAAGGAGATGGGGTGCATGACAAAGAGAGTGGTGGCAAAGGTTGAGGATGGGGCATCAGAAGGGTTGTATGTAAGGTTGGACACCAAGGATGGGGAATAGGACCTGTACCAATTGGCTAGACAGAGTCATGTAGCTAGGAAGGATGTGCAGCAAATAAGGCTGATAAAGGATAATGGTGGAAGTGTACCCACAAGTGAGGTGAGTGTATTGAGCAGGTGGAAACAGTACTTTGATGGGTTGTTGAATGAAGAGAATGAGAGAGAGAGGGTTGGATGATATGGGTATGGTGAATCAGGACATGCAACATATTATCAAGGGGAAGTAAGGATAGCTATGGAGAGGTTTAAGAATGGAAAGGCTACTGGTCCAGATGACATACCTGTGGAAGCATGGAGGTATTTAGGACAAATGGCAGTGGTCTTTTTAATTAGCTTGTTTACTGTAAACTTGTAAAGTGAGAGGATTCGTAAAGAGTGGATAAAATGTGTTTGGGTACTGATTATGAAAATAAGGGTGCTGTGCAGAGCTGTAATAACTGCAGAGGAATAACATAGATCAGTCACAGCATGAGGTAATGGTAAAGGTGGTGGAAGCTAGGTTAAGAAGGGAGGTGAGGATTACTGATCAGCAGTATGGTTTCATGCCAGGAAAGAGCAGTACAGATGCAATGTTTGCCCTTAGAGTGTTGATGGGGATATACAGAGAAATTAAGGCCAGATATACAGAGAAAGATGTTTCCAGATCACACATTCAAATTTTTAGTGATTCAACAAGTTAAGTGTGAAGCTGGGGGGACCCTGGAAATTGCACCTTGAGGAAAAAGAAGCCTGGTGGCAAGTTTTTTTTAAATGTTTACTTTCCACCAGGACTCAATGATGCAATATCCATTTCTAGTAGGCTTAAATTAAAAATATTTGACAGATGAATAGAAATAGATTTTAGTATGTATACAAGCATGTATATATAAAACGATTTTTTTCATATGTATTTTTTTAAATGTATTTATATTTTTATATCTGTATTTTAACATGTTTTTATATAGTCACTGTGATTTATATATGGTTGAAAAGAGTATATTTCCTTGCTGTTTCTTAGTTTATAAGATAAGTTTTTCTTTTGGGATGTTTTTCTTCAATCATTTAATCAAATGTAATTTGGTTTTAAATTGATTGATTGACCTATTTAATATGGGTATAAAAGCTTTACAATGGATGGTTAATTTTGTCTGAAGAAGTCTGGTGATGTTCACCAGATAAAAGCACTTACCAATGGTTAATAAAATTCATTTTGGTGTTATTTCCTCATTTCCAGATTTGTGTGCTTTCTTTTGGACTGTTTGGTTTGTGTCACTTTTTGTTTTTTTCCAGGATATGTACAAGGCTAGTGTGACAGCGGTGAGTTCTGCATTAGGAGTGACAGGTGCATTTAAGGTGGAGGTGGGAGTACATCAGGGATCAGCTGTGAGCCCTTTCTTATTTGCAGTGGTGCTAGACAGGTTGACAGACATGATCAGACAGGAGTCCCTGTAGACTGTGCTGTTATCAGATTACATTGTGGTCTATAATGAGAGTAGGGAACAGGTTGAGGAGACACTGGAGAGGTGGAAGTATGGTCTAGAAAGGGGAGGAATGATGGTCAGCACGACTAAGACATAATATATGTGTGTAAATGGGAGGGAGGATAGAGGATGTGAGGATGCAGGGAGTACAGTTTGCAAAGGTGGATAGGTGTAAATCGTTGGGAACAATAGTTCAGAGTGATGGCGAGTGCGAGGGACAGGTGAAGAAGAGATCACAGGCAGGCCTTTCTATATTTTGAATACTGTAGTTTGTTTGTTAAATACCACTGTCTTTTCAATTATTTAAATTTATTGGCCATCCTACAGTATTTTAAACCTTAACTTTTAAACAGGTAAAACAGAATGATACCACAATATAAGGATAAAATGACTGACTTCAACAATTGGCTATCCAGTATCTGTCTGCATGGGATGACATGATTGACAGACCATGATGCCACCACCATAACAGGTACAAGCATGCAAAATCTGAAGGTAATGCTACTCAATGCTTGGAGAACATCGATATCTGTGCAGTAACTGATGTGTCTGAAATTCTCCAAGTGCAACTAACACTAGGTAAGACTGCAATCCAAATTGTAGCTTGCTACAGATCCCTACCCCAAGATTCTCACTACACCTTTCTAAACATACTGGAAAGTTCAACTGCTGATTCGGAAGAAACTTTAGTAATAATGGCCACACAGGTACAAAATGCACTCTCTAAAGCCAAGAATACAGCATCCATGGGACCAGATGAAAATCATGGAACTTATAAACACAGACATTGGCAGCCTTCAAACACGATCTTGTCTCCTGAACCTCATTGACTTCTTTGAATGAGTCTCCAGAGCCATGGACAAGGGTGAGGTGGTCCACACAGCCTATCTAGACCTTGCCAAGGCCTTTGACACCATCCCACACTTTGGAATCATAGATAAACTTAGTAAGTTGGGCATAAATGCCTATGTCACGCAATGGGTTCGTAAATGGCTTACTGATAGAACCCACATAACAAAGTTTGCAGATGACTGCAAAGCTCAATGCCAAGAAATGTATTGCCAAAAGTGTGATAAGAGACTTAGGGACACAGGTGGACAGTGGTCTCACCTTCCAGTCAGGAAATCCTTCTATGTGGCACACCTCATCACGAAGGGCTTTTCATTCAGAAAAGGAGGTCATTGTCCCACTGTACTCATCCCTCATTAGACTCATTATAGAATAACATTTGGTATGTACCTCTCAAGACATCTGCAACAACTGGAAAGGCCTCAGAAATACCTCACTAAAAGAATCACAGGCCTAAAGCAGATCAGAGGTGATCTCTGCTTAACATACAAGGCCATGTCAAACCCAGAGCTGTTGGACATGCTACAGGGATCTAAACCTTGTCATCACAATAAACAAAACATGCTGGAGGAGACTCTGGAATAGATTTCCCATACATGTCAAGCAGAGTGCCTCTTTGGACCTCTTCAAGAGGAACCTTGATGATTGGATGGGAGAAAGGAAATTCACCCCAGGGATCCAGGGGTCCAGGAAAGTAAATAATGTGGGAAGAAATAGCCAGGATAGGCCCTAGGGCTGATAGCCTAGTACCAACCTATGAACCTATGAACCTATGAAGGATGATGGATGATGGAGAAGAGTGTCAGGAGTGATTTGTGTCAGACGAGTACCATTAAGAGTGATAAAGAAGGTCTACAAGAGGGTAGAGAGACCAGCTATGTTATAAGAGTTGGAGACATTGGCATTGAAAAAAGAGGCATGAGTCAGAGCTGGATGTAGCAGAGTTAATGATGTTTACATTTGCACTGGGTGTGATGAGGGATGACAGGATTAGTAAAATGTATGTTAGGGGGTCAGCCCAGGTTGGACAGCTTGGGGGCAAAACCAGAGAGTGGGAGGATTACGTTGTTTTGGACATGTGATGAGAAGGTATGCTGAGTATATTTGGGAAGGGATGAGACTGCCAGGTAAGAAGAAAAAGGAAGGCCTGAGAAAAGGTGTATGTATGTATGTGATGATAGCGGACATGCAGGTGGTTGGTGTGACAGAGCAAGATGCAGAGGACTGAAAGACATGGAGACAGATGATCTGCTGTGGTGACCACTAATGGTTACAGCCAAAAGAAAGAGAAGGTGATGTTGTAATGTCAGTGTTCACAGGTTTGCAATTATTTGCCAGACATAACACAACTCTTGATGACATAACTACACATATGAGGCACACATATGGCCAGTGTGCATAACACTGGACAGTTGAATGGTATGAGCTCAGTATATCACATGTATATCATATTTGTATTGACAGTTAACATATGGATATCTGCAACATCCCAGTATGCCACAGTCAGTGTTTTGCAACACACACTCCAGTAGTGGTCATATGTGAGCCATCCTTTCCTGGGGTGACTCAGAACCCTGAACTGTGTTCTATGTCACTGCAGACAGACTCAGATGCTATGGACATAGGTTCCGCTCAGCAATATATCAGTACAACATGTGCTGTTGAGACATAATATTGTTTAAACTTCCTATTTTCCACATTTACATACCCCTTACTACATTCCATTATATGCTTAATTGTTTGACATAACTGTGTTTTTTTGGTTCAGTTGGTATAATCCATCAGTTTCAGAGTGTGTGTGTGTGTGTGTGTGTGTGTGTGTGTGTGTGTGTGTGTGTGTGTGTGTGTGTGTGTGTGTGTGTATGTGTCTGTCTCTCTCTCTCTTGTATAGGCAGCAGCTTGTCTTCTGTAGGTAATGCTCATGATCAGCTGATGGCCTGTGCACCAGTTGGAGTCCCCTACTTGCTAATTGCATGTAGAACAGCTGTGGTATCATTCCCATACCCAATAGCATGGAAACACACTCCTATAACTGAGTACTTAATGTGGGAATTGCCCCTTTTCTTTGCCGGTGAGGAGAACTTCATGGAGGTGTGTGACAAACAGCATCACAGATGGTAGTTGGAAATATCTCTTACAATAAACACTGTGGAGACAGACCAACAAACTGGGGAAGAATGTTTCAGACATAGGGACAGAATGTAGTATTGCTGCTATACAGTTGAAGTAATGCTAGTTTGACAGGGTTTGTGTGGATATGGCTGCTCTGCGTGAATTTAAGTCTGATAGTGTTATGTGGTCGACGTAACTCTCAACTGTAGTGCTATCCTCAGACTGGCCAGAGTTTGTACTGTTATAATAATTATTATTATTAGTCAGTAAATGGTAACATCCATGTGCGTTTCTGACTTCATATCCCTCAGAACAGATATGTTACAACAACCCTGTTATA
Organism: Protopterus annectens; assembly: GCF_019279795.1. Lineage (NCBI taxonomy): Eukaryota > Metazoa > Chordata > Ceratodontiformes > Protopteridae > Protopterus > Protopterus annectens. Next base: position 1,818,485,026 of record NC_056743.1, read on the forward strand.
CCAGCAACTTTCTCAGTTTATAACAGCAATATGTCAATAATGCTGCTGTGTTTGGGCCTCTGCCCCCCCCCCCAAGTATTTCAGGCTTTGTCCAGATGACATGCTGTAAGAGGTAGATAGGTATAGTATATCATTAAATAGCAACTTCATTTCTGATATCATCCCAGTGATGTATCAGACTGCCAGACATGTTATGTGTAGGAAGCTTTATATAAGAGAACAAAGCCTGGATGTTCTGTGGGACTCTATATAGTTGAGAGGGCTGTGTATTTCTGGAAATTATTGACAGACTGTCAGGATTGTGTAGCAGTGTATTGTGAATGTATTTGGCCTGTGTAGGGAGGGGTTAGATGTAAGTGTTATGGGTCCTCTTCTGTCTGACTTTGCATGCTGATCCAGTTCCTGGTGCTCTATCAGTTGTATATGTTTGTAGGGGCAGACTGACACATATCCCATACCACAGTCAGGAATCAGACTACACTGTGAATTGGGCCAGTATATGTAGGGGTACTGTGTGAGTGGCAAACATGCTGATGATTTTGTTCACACAGTCCATATAATCTAATGTTCATGTGGCTTACCAGTATGTCACTTTGAATGTGGTGAGATTGGTTATGGGTATGCACTTTCACACTGGTGTCTGCTTGTCAGTGCTGTTACATCCCTTACAGCCTGATATATTTGCAATTACATGTGTATTCCCCTATAGCAAAATTGTGTTAGAGTTGTGTCAGTCTGCCTGTAGTTTAGACAGTACTTAGTGACATGCCTAGCAGTTCAGTGCAGTTTTCCTACTGTATGCTATGTTCAATAGTTTCCCTACTGTGATGCTATGTCCAGATATTTATCAGATGTACTATTTCCTGGCCCCCATATGTGTTGTGTATGTCTAACACATCAGTGGGATGATGTGAAAATGTATGTCAGTAACTAGTGAGGAGTAATTTGGTTTTGGACTTGGGCTATTCCAGTCAATATATGTTACAACAGACAGGAGGGTGTTACTGCATCAACTGTGTCACCTTATCTACTCCAGTATTTGGGATATGTTCCCAGTTTTATGGCTTTACCCCTCCCCCTTTGTCAAGCTTGATCTAGGTTTGTTGCACTAAGGGGTTCTGAGCATACCTCTCGACTGGCCAGATTGCTTTAGACTGTCCAGGTTTATTGCTCATATTTCTGTTCTGTTCTACAGAATTGTTATTTTCATTTCTGTGGTAAATCACTGTGATGATTTGAGGATTTCTGTCAGCAAATTACATACATTTCAGTTTCAGAACCATGTATGCTGACACAAACCCTGTTACTGTAGCAACATTCTACATTTATAACTGCAGTACGTACATTATGTCCCTGGTTTTGGCCCATAGTCCCCCCATTTTGACAACCTTTGTCCAAAATTCTTGCACTAAATGGTGGAGAGGTATGGTGCTGGGTTTGACTCCACTACATGTTATGAGCATATGTGTATATATATATATATATATATATATATATATATATATATATATATATATATATATATATATATATATATATATATATATATATATATATATATATATATATATATATATATATATATATATATATATATATATATATATATATATATATATATATATATATATATATATATATATATATATATATATATATATGTATGTATATATATATATATATATATATATATATATATATATATATATATATATATATATAAATGTATATATACATATGTTTATAAAACCCAGCCACTGGGGATGCACAAGCCAGTGCATTTCTTTGTGCCAGTCCCAAGCCCGGATAAATGGGGAGGGTTGCATCAGGAAGGGCATCCGGCATAAAATTTTGCCAAATCATACATGCAGACAAAAGTATAAATATACATACCGGATTGGTCGAGGCCTGGGTTAACAACGACCGCCACCAGTACTGTTGGTCAACAGAGTGCTGGTGAAAATTGGGCTACTGTTGGCCGAAGGTGGAGAAGAGCCAGATGGCATGGCCAAAGGCAGGTAAAGGCTAGGACTGTGATAGTGAGGGTCGGAACTTTGCATGTTGGCAGTATGACTGGTATAGGGAGAGAGCTAGCTGATTTGATGGACTGAAGGAATGTTGGTATATTGTGTGTGCAAGAGACCAGATGGAAGGGGAGCAAGGCTAGGTGTATCACAGGCGGGTTCAAATTGTTTTATCATGGTGTGGATGGGAGGAGAAATGGCATAGGCATTATCCTGAAGGACCAGTATGCTAAGAGTGTTTTGGAGGTGAAAAGAGTGTCAGATAGAGTGATGTTTATGAAGCTGGAAATTGATTGTGTAATGATGAATGTTGTTAGTGCATATGCTCCACAAGTTGGGTGTGTGATGGATGAGAAAGAAAAATTTTGGAGTGAGTTGGATGAAGTGATGATGACTGTACCCAAGGGTGAGAGACTGGTGATTGGAGCAGATTTCAATGGTCATGTTGGTGAAGGGAACAGAGGGGATGAGGATGTGATGGGTAGGTATGGTGTTAAGCAAGGGAATGCAGAAGGTCAGATGGTAGTGTATTTTGTGAAAAGGATGGACATGGCTGTGTTGAATACATATTTTAACAAGGGAGAGGAGCATAGGGTGACATACAAGAGTGAAGGAAGATGTACACAGGTGGATTATATCTTATGTAGAAGGGCCAGTCTGAAAGAGATTGGAGACTGTAAAGTGGTGACAGGGGAAAGTGTAGTTAAGCAGCATAGGATGGTGGTTTGTAGTATGACACTGGTGATCAACAAGAGGATGAGTGTGAGGGCAGCACCAAGGATCAAATGGTGGAAATTGAAAAATGATAATTGTGAGGTGATGCTCAGAGAAGAGTTAAGACAGGCACTGGGTGGCAGCAAAGAGTTACCGAATAGCTGGGTAACCACAGCAGAGCTAGTAAGAGAGATGGCTAGGAAGGTGCTTGATGTGACATCTGGAAAGAGGAAGGAGGACAAGGAGACCTGGTGGTGGAAGGAAGAAGTACAGGAGAGTATACAGAGAAAGAGGTTGGCGAAGAAGAAGTGGGATTGTCACAGAGATGAAGAAAGTAGACAAGAGTATAAGGAAATGAGGTGCATGTCAAAGAGAGAGGTGGTGAAGGCTAAAGATAAGGCATATGATAAGTTGTATAAAAGGTTGGACACTAAGGAGAGAGAAAAGGATCTGTACTGATTGGCTAGACAGAGGGACCGAGCTAGTAAAGATGTGCAGCAGGTAAGGGTGATAAAAGATAATGATGGAAACGTACTCATAAGTGAGGAGAGTGTGTTGAGCAGATGGAAAGAGTACTTTGAGAGGCTGATGAATGAAGAGAATGAGAGGGAGAGAAGGATGGATGACATGCGGATAGTGAATCATGAAGTGCAGTGGATTAGCAAGGAGGAAGTAAGGGGGGCTATGAAGAGGATGAAGAATGGAAAGGCTGTTGGTCCAGATAACATACCTGTGGAAGCATGGAGGTGTTTAGCTGAAATGGCAGTGGAGTTTTTAACTAGATTGTTTAATGAAATCTTGGAAAGTGAGATGATGCCTGAGGAATGGAGAAAGTGTTTTGTTACTGATTTTTAAGAATAACAGTGATGTGCAGAGCTGTAGTAACTACAGAGGGATTAAATTGATCAGTCACAGCATGAATTTATGGGAAAGAGTAGTGGAAGCTAGGTTAAGAAGGGAGGTGATGATTAGTGATCAGCAGTATGCTTTCATGCCAGGAAAGAACACTACAGATGCAATGCTTGCTTTGAGAGTGTTGATGGAGAAGTACAGAGAATGTCAGAAGGAGTTGCATTGTGTCTTTGTGGATTTAGAGAAAGCATATGACAGGATGCCTAGAGAGGAGTTGTGGTATTATATGAGGAAGTCGGGAGTGTCAGAGAAGTGTGTAAGAGTGGTACAGGATATGTACGAGGGTAGCATGACAGTGGTGAGGTCTGCGGTGGGAGTGACAGATGCGTTTAAGGTGGAGGTGGGATTACATCAAGGTTCAGCTCTGAGCCCTTTCTTATTTGTAATGGTGATGGACAGGTTGACAGACGAGACCAGACAGGAGTCCCTGTGGACTATGATGGTTGCAGATGACATTGTGATCTGTAGTGAGAGGTGGAGATATGCTCTAGAGAGAAGAAGAATGAAGGTCAGCAGGACTAAGACAGAATATATGTGTGTGAATGAGAGGGAGGATAGAGGAATGGTGAGGATGCAGGGAGTAGAGGTGGTGAAAGTGGATGAGTTTAAATACTTGGGAATAACAGTTCAGAGTAATGGTGAGTGTGGAAGAGAGGTGAAGAAGAGAGTACAGGCAGGATGGCTTGGGTGGAGAAGAGTATCAGGAGTGATTTGTGACAGACAAGTACCAATGAGAGTGAAAGGGAAAGTCTACTAGAGGATAGTGGGACCAGCTATGTTATATGAGTTGGAGACAGTGGCATTCACAAAAAGGCAGGAGTCAGAGCTTGCCGTGGCAGAGTTGAAGATGTTAAGATTTGCACTGGGTGTGATGAGGATGGACAGGATTAGGAATAAGTATATTAGAGGGTCAGCCCAGGTTGGAAGGTTTGGAGACAAAGCCAGAGAGGCAAGATTACGTTGGTTTGGACATGTGCTGAGGAGGGATGCAGAGTATATTGGGAAAAAGATGATAAGGATGAAGCTTCCAGGTAACAGGAAAAGAGGAAGGCCAAAGATACGGTTTATGGATGTGGTGAGAGAGGACATGCAGGTGGTTTGTGTGACAGAGCAAGATGCAGAGGACAGGAAAAAATGGAAACAGTTGATCTGCTGTGGCGACCCCTGACTGGAGCAGCCAAAAGAAGAAGATATATATATATATATATATATATATATATATATATATATATATATATTTATATGTGTATATATATATATATATATATATATATATATATATATATATATATATATATATATATAGATATATATACATATCTTTCTGATATCTATACATATATTTATATAACAATATATATGTATATATTCTATACATGTTTGTTTATATGTATAGCTCCATATAGCTGATGTATATTCTTTTTCATATTTATCTATCACCATACACACACACAGTGTGTGTGTGTGTGTGTGTATTTATGTATACTAAACATAACTGATTCCACAGTGTTTGTTCCCTACTATTCTATACATGTACTGAATGATATATTTGAAAAAGCAGCATTCATTATTACAGCTCAGATGGTGCAATGGTACATTGCTCTGACTATGATGTATAGGGTCCTGGGTCCAAGACTTGGCAGGGCTGATTATTTTTATTGCTGGGCAGAACAGTGGCTGATGGAGACAGGGTGATTAAGGCAGTTTTCAGCAGTTGAAAGTGGGTTTGTGCATGTTTGCGCAATGGTAAGCGATGTCAACACACGATTAAGCAGGAAACTACTTAACCTGTGTGAGTATCGCTTAGTATCATATAAACTCACTGACAATTACTGCTGCTTACTGCAGCTTACTCCCGCTTACCCCCACACTAATTTATTTAAAATAAAAGAAAAAAGGCGTGATAGGAAGTGGTGAAAAAGGGGCACACAGAGGAAAAAACAATATGAAAGATAGCTAGGGATGTGCTGGATATGTGTAGGGAAGGTCCATAGCTGTCCATTTCTGATACAACAACAGCTGTGCATTTGTACAGAATTTAGAGGTGAATTTGGACTCTCAAACCCTTGAGAGAAGAGTGAGGACAACAGTATTGTGTTGTTAAGCCAATTAGACCAGATTACATGTATCCAGTGGACATGTGTGTGAAATGGACAGCTATGTATGAGGTGACAATTTTTTTGGGGAACAGATTGCCCTTTTTTTTTAAGGTATAGTGGGATGTTGGGGAAGGGTAGTAGGTATATTTTGGGAGGTAAGCTGGGTAGGAAGACAGAAAAGACAGCAGACAGGGGCGGTATATGACACATGTGGGGGGTAAACACCTTGGAAAGGGGGTGTTTGGGAATCGGGCACCCACAAGCCCCCAAATGATTGCAGTGGGACTGAGGTCCCCAGCCACAGGCAGTTACCACTGCACCTTCACGGCCTCAAAGGTGGCTGTGCTGGGGGCTGAGCAGAAAGGGCAGGCTGACCCTCAAGATGGACACATGGCCCTCAAGCTGGCATAGCTGATCTCCGTACTCCTTTCAAAGCTTGCTTCGCACCAATCCCTGGACCTGATTACGGGTGATGGTGTCCTGTCCGCACCCACTCCTGGCGGGATGGGCACCATTCCCTGAGGCAGTTCCACCTGCAGGTGGTGCAGGACCAGCAGATGAGGAGGTCACGGGTTGGGTCCCAGACGTGCTGGGGACTGGTGCCATGGCCAGTTGAGGCATGACAGGTGGATCTGCTAGGATCGGCCTTCCCAGACGTGTTATGGTGTTGAGGTTTTACAACATATGTTGTTTAGTCATGAACAACATATTCCAGGATTAGTTATAACAGTATGCATGGGTGTTCCCATTAACCCAAAACAACAGATTTGAAACAGTTGCATAGCAAACAGAACACATGCATATACGGAACCACAGTGGGCATTATAATGGTATGCAGGTTACATTGATAGCAACAGGCCACCAATGATAGTATTTGAACTGGGAACATTAATAATCAAATGTTTACATATTTGTAGAACAATAGGACACATGTCCCAACAGTAGGTTTGGTGAAAAACATACCCATTGATTTATGTATTTAGATTATTGGTGAAGATAGAGTGAGGGAGAGAGAGATGTCAATTAACAACTGTATAGGCTGCAATTGCACAGAACTTTAATGATCATTGTTCTAATCATTACTCTTCAGGTATTACCTCACTTTACATCAACCTATGGCCTTGGGTTGGGCAGTGGTATGTTTGTACACAGTGTATAATTACAGCCTTCTTACAGCTCATCTATACCTTTTCTTACCTGTTGATTTTGTGGAAGAAATTTCTGTTAACACTACCTGATGGTTTCTACCCATTTTCACATAGTCAAGGTTACATATATGCCCCCATACTGTGTGTGTGTGTGTGTGTGTGTGTGTGTGTGTGTGTGTGTGTGTGTGTGTGTGTGTGTGTGTGTGTGTGTGTGTGGGTGTGTGTATACTACTGCCATAATCCACGTTGATTTCTGTCGGTCACCCTGAGTGTTGGCAACAGTGACCACTAGTTGTGACAGTGTGACACTTGAGGGGCATTTCTTGGAGGAAACTACTTGGTGTATGTACTTACCTTGCTATCATTTGAAGCCTTGGGGTTGGGCAGTGGGTGTTGTACACAGTGTATAATTACAGCCTTCTTACAGCTCATTTATATCTTTTCTTACCTGACAGACCTATGGAGGAAATTTCTGTTAACAATACCTAACTGTTTCTACACATATTCACATAGTCTTAGGTGAGATTATGCATACAGCTTAATACCACTCCTGGGATTCAAACCATGCCTGTTTGTGCCAAAAGGTACAACAATGTTGTATTTCATCACAATGAGCTATTGTGGGGAGCTGCTGTTTCTTTTGTGACTGTTTTCTGTATAATGCTCTCTTGTTTGGACAATCTGCCTTGTAATTCTGACATTCATGCATGGCAGATAGTTCGTATAATGTGTAATCATAGCTTCACATATTACAGTATGGAAAACAATGGTTAACACAACATTACTATTCAGGGATCAGATCTTGGTGCATGGAACATTTCTTATAGTTAATCTGTTTTACAACTCCACAATCGTTGTCAGATGAGCCTCAATTAAGTAATGCTGTCAGAGCCATAGTTGCTGTGCAGAGCCTGTACACATTTAGATTCATACTACCACATGCCAAAGTAAACACAACAATCTGGGTTTTGAGTTTTATTGACAGGTACTGACACTTTTATTTATATATATCCTGTACATCACTATTACTCTGCTAATGTCTTGTTTATTCAGTACAAACAATACACATTTCTAACTACTGGCAGCCTTTCTATTTATTTGCCCTGACTACTGCAAGCTATATTTATACTCACAAGCCTTGTGATGCAGCCTTAGTAGCCTGCTGGTGTGGGTGTCCATGTTCTCATCTGCAGCTGTACAGGGGATAGAGAAACATTTATGCATACCTATCCATCTCATACTTAGGCTGGACTTTTATTACACAATAATTGATACTGATACTTACTCACTGCTGGGACATTCTATGCCTGAGTGTCTTGGATCCACAGGTCCAAGAGGTCCCTCTTCCTATGCTTCAGGTCAGCATAATGGTGCTGGACCTGCTCACCAGTCCGTGGGATACCAGTAGCACTGATAAGGTCATGCGCTATGCTGAGCTAAGCTAAGCAATGGGCAAACCTGCTTAGTTAAGATAAGCATTGCTTAAAGGGGTAGATGCTAAGCACTCCTTGCCAGTGTACAAATCCACTTAGCTACGCTAATTGTTGGTAAGCATTTCGATTAAAGCAATGCTTACACTGGCTAAGTATAGCTGAGCAATATTTAGGGTTGTTCAGCTTTCATTTTATGGACTATCAGAATTGTGGGGTGGCTTTTTTATTAATAACATCTTATAATATGTATGTTTACCTTCCATAACATTCCCCTATGTGCTTCCATTACATTATATTCGTTTGTGGCTATACTGTATGGGACATTTGTGTTTATATGGGAGTTTCACATCTGTACTACACTGACAACTCGCATTTGGACCTGCTACACTACCCTGGTTAAATATATATTATTCACTACCTATTTATAAAAAAAGATATTTTAGTGCTGCTTCACATATAAAAATGAATGGACTGCACTGGGGCTCAAACTGTGAATGACTGCATGCTAAGCAAAATCTCTAACCACTATGCTATCTCACATTGGCTATTTTGGCTGTATATTTCTATTTAGCTCCTTCAGATGTTTATGCTATTCTGAACACAGCTGCGCGATGCGTACACCCACTCAGCTACACTTAAACTTTAGTGGGGAGGGGAAAATATATAAATATCTGTTTTATTTTTCTTAGTTTAGGCATATGTACATAGCTGACAGTCATACCTCTCCACCTCTTAAAGTATAACATCTGGACAAAGTTTAACATGATGGGGGGGGCAAAGGGGGACAGATTCCAAATATTGCTCTTACAAACTTAGAAAGTTTATGGAATAATAGGTTTTGCATTAGCATGACTTATTTGAAGGATGTGGAGTCTTAGACTCAAATGTTTGTCAGTATTTAATGACTTTGAGCCTCAGCTCTTTGCCAGGACAGTAGGAGGGACACACCTAATATATGATGCACAAATCTGGACATTCTCCGAATATCTGTTCAGTTGGGGGGTATGCTAACAATGTCCATGGACACTGTTTTTGTTTTCAAAGTGCCATACAGCACTTGCTGAGTACAGGGGGGCATGTTTACTGTGTGAGAACTGCTCAGACACACCCCTTGCATTCCTTCACAGATCGTGCCCATGCAGGCTATACAGCAGCATGCATTCATGAATATAAAAGGTGCACTACTGTGCTGCACGGGCACAATCCGCTCTGTGCAAAAAGAGACTTATTCTTGCACGGATCTTTCATGAATATCACAGTGTGAGTTTGAGCAACTTTTTAATTTACATTAATTCCATGACATCTTTCTTACAATTCACTATGTTAGTTTCAACAGAGATTAATAATGTATGCTTTTATAACTGTTTCATTGATGACATATTTGTTGTATGTAGAGGAGACACTGTGAGTTTGGGCAACTTTTTAACTTACGTTAATTCCATGACAGCTTTCTTAAAATTCACTATGTCAGTTTCAACTGAGAGAGGTGATTTTTTTAGATGTGACCATCAGCATTAGATATTTAAGAAACCTTGTTGGAGAAATAGCTTACTCGACAGATCCAGTATGTACCCCTCCTATGTGAAAGGGCATACATTATAGTTATCATGTCTAACCAATAATGATGGCACCTTGATGTCTTCTTCAAAACAACTATTGAATGATTCTGTGAGCAGAGGTTACAGCATCAATGAATGTAAATTAAGACTTGAGGCAGTAGCTACTGAAATGAAAGTGAGAGTGAGACCTAATTTTTCTTATAATTTTGCCACTTCAGCAGTAGCATGTTGTCCTCTGCATTCAGATGAATGCAGATTACTCTTATCTTTTACTTCAGATAACAGGGACATTTTGGATATTATCAACAAGAATTGGCATGTCCTATCAGCTGATGAAGACATATATAAGATAGCTGGGTCATATCCTAAAATTAGTTATTGGATTTGTAAGTCCTTTAAGAGAAGGATTTGTTTTAGGATCATCCAACCCAGACTTATGATACCTACACAGAGACAAGGCACATTTCATTGTAGGAACTGCAATTTTTGTGGTTATATGGCCAACAGAAATACTTTCACACATCCATCTACAGACAGGGTATATATGTTTTGCTATTTTACTTACTGTACCTTTTTGAATTTAGTATATCTAGCCTACTGCATTAGTTGTCACAGATTTTATGTGGGTAAAACAAATATGACACTTAGAGAGAGAGTGAGACTGCATGTATATAAGATTAACAGAAGGGACATCTCCAAAGCTACAACTAAGCATGTCACCCAGGCAAAATCTTGTCTTTAGTTTTTAGTTCTTGGATTGGTATACAAGGATTCTAGGAGGGTTGACATTAGGAACAAAATGGAAGCTCTTAAACAGAGATGGATCATTAACCTACAAGCAGATAAGTTTTGTGGTCTTAATGATCCTGTCTCTTTAAAACCTTTTTTAATGGACAGACCATTTATACACTAGTAGATCTAGTGTTCTTGGCAGTTTTGAAGCTGCATACCCCAGGATTCAAAAAGCTAAAATTTCCATGCAGGAATAGTGTAGCCTCTCCTGCATGGAATATGGCCACCGAACGATCCAGTAAACAAGCCTGGGGATGTGCACGAGCCTGGCAACACTATTCTCCCATGGACATGACTGGATTATGCTAATGACCTAATTTGGTGTTGAAAACCATACAAATGAGGTCAATTGGCAGTCCAGTAAGAAGGCAGGCATCCATGGCAGAATAATGTAGCATGCAGAAATGTATTCAACCACTAGACAAATAAATTTCTGCAAAAATCAAAATGGAGGCATGACAGCTCAAACCAAAGTGTGCATTCTAATCCTTAGGCATGCCAATGGCCAAATATATGGCCATTGGCATAGAAAAGTGTTGCAAAATTATAAAAATAAAAGTTTATTTTTTTGGCCGATTTTGGCCGTTTAAGCATAGGGCAGCGGTGCTCAAACTGAATAGTGCTGAAAATAAAGAAATGTGAAAAGGCAATTTTAAGTGAAATCTGCATTTTCCCATTATAGTCTATGGCATGCAGAATCAAAACAATAACAGGGAACAGTGGTTGCTAAGGGGAAAGGCTCTGGGGTAGTGCTGTAACTAGGGACTAAGGCAGTGGGGTATGCTAATGAGGGAAATTTATTGAATCACAAAAAGAAGCAAAGTGCCAAAGTGCACCTAACTGTGCAGGTGCTATTACACAGTGGTGTTAAGCAGGAGGAGCAGCAGACATGGAAAGGGGATGTGTCATGCTTGGTGTAAGCACACTCCATGACTCCCAGATGAGCTTAGCTAAGCACAGCTAAGCAAGGGTGTGTGTCTGAGGCTTTATTGACTTATTCCATGAAATGAAGAGAGTGGCTGTGTCCAGCGGAGGGCCATTTCTCATTATCTTAGCTAAATGAGTTTTCATGGTGCGCACTCGGTATAAAACAAAACAAAACAAAACAAAAACCTTGAAATAGTATGACTGCTTACATTTGGGCACCGGTTTGTGCGACATGCCTCAGGGCTTATTAGTGGTGGAAATAGGAAGTGAAAAAGGGACAAAAAAGGGAAATAGCAGAATATAAACAATCAAGTACAAATAAAATAGCTGGCAGGTGGAATGCATCATAGTCAGCCAATCATACAGACAGCATCTGCAGCACAACAGTATAAACTATGCAAACACCTTACAGTCTGTTTTTTCTCACAAACTCTGCACCATTGGTGTACACATGCAGGGGAATTATAACCAAAAACATGTTAGGGGCTGTCATGGCTTTGATCCATTAGTATGTGCTAGAGGCTGAGGGCAGTGAGGATGATAACGCTGACAACCGCCACAGACCGAGGAGGAGGAGAAGAGTCTTCAGACCCAGGGAAACTTACCAGAGGCTACATGATCTGGAGATAGTACAGTACTACAGGGTGGACATAGACATACTTCAGCAAATCATCGAGCTGTGTTGGCATCAACTCAGACCCAGAGCCAACAAAAGGGAACCCATCCCAGTGAATACCAAGGTTTGTGTAGCCTTAAGAATGCTAGCTACAGGTACATTCCAAAAACCTACTAGAGACATCATGGGGGTCTCACAGGCATCTGCATCCAGGGTACTCCACCAGTTCCCAGATACCATCCTACCACATACCAGTGAGCACATTTACTTCCCCAATACCCATGAGGAGAGGACCAGCAATATGCATATCTTCCACTGTGTAGCAGAATACCTGGAGGTACTGGGTGCAATAGACTGCAGGCACATCCACATAAAACCACCACCTGGTGAACAGGGTAGGGTCTACATAAACCACAAGGGCTTCCCCTCCATCAACTGCCAGGTCGTGTGCAACATCCAGGGCATTATCATGAATATGTGTGTGCTGGCAGCCCTAGAAGCTATCATGACTCCCACATTTGTCATTCATCACAGCTGTACCAGGCATTTGCCACTGGGGACATCCCGTATGGCCATCTGGTGGGGGATGCTGGCTATGCACTGGAGCTGTGGATGATGACACCCATCAGAAATGCACACACACACCCACTCAAGAATGCCATAATGGGGCACATGCACAAAACAGGATCATTACAGAATGTGTGTTTGGGATGCTCAAGTCACGGTTCTGCTGCCTTGACATATTATCTGGTGGAACCTTGCAGTACTCTCCAGCTACATGTGCACACATGTTCATACTATGTGCTATGCTACACAATATGTGGAAACAGCTGCAGCAGGAACAGCATGGGGAAGGGCCACACAGCCCCCACCATTGTCAGGGTCCCCACAGGCACAGAGGGACTCAGAAGAGAAAACCCCAGAGCCTGTTCCCATAGGCAGACAGAGACATGCCCAGTATGCCCAGGCCTTGGCAAGGAGCCAATGCATTGCACACACACTGACATTGTAGGGACCCAGGGACTGACACCTCTCTCTGACTCACACACACAGTAAAATGGATGACACACACATCACATTACCTGCACCTTACCATGTATAGGTACTGTACTGTGTGCATCCAACACAGGCAGCCCTCAAGCACCGGCCTCACAACTGTCACAGGCACAATGTACGTCAGTCTTCCTAACAATAAATGAATGGATTAGTATGTGTTGTAGCATATCTATGGTAATGTGAATGTATGCAAATGAATGGTGTGGCCTACTGGGATAGCAGCAAACTGACAGCTATGTGGAGCACCAGGAAATGTCTGCACAATACTGGCTTCCCCACACTATGCAGTATCATTTAAGGTGACAAATTCCACTGCAGTATATGTGGGTGGGCCAGCTAAGGGGAGTCATAGGTCACATGCATGGATGTCACTGTGGGGTTCCCATACTCACCCCCAGACTCACACAGCAAGTCAGCTGTAGAAAACCATAAAGAAATATCTTGCAAAGACACACAAATGGTGACAATGCTGGTATACCCCCCTAAAGACTTACACAGTGATATCACAGCAGGCCTTGCATTTGCAGTAAGACTCTGAAGGGTAAGAAGTCTGAAAATCAATTGTATGGCATTTCAATCTAACCTGTGGTCTGTAGTGATATGCCTCTATTCTCCAAGATAGGTCAAAATGTGCAAATGTGTACTGTTAACGCCACTACACAAACTTCATCAGACAAATTAAGAAACACATTGGTACATTTAAATACAAACAAGTAACCAATCATAATGTGTTTAACACAGTAGTTTAAAATAACAAATCATTAAAACATTGAAATGACACCACCCTCAATACTAATTATGTAATACACTAAGCCCTACTTAAAATGTAAAACTATAACATTTACAAGTATGAAGTATAAAAGTAAAAAATATATGCGTATATAAGAGTTAATGTTTTAAACTTCTTAATTTTAAAATACTACTAATAACACAACCTTCGTTTAAACCTGGCAAACTATAAGCATTAAGCCTAATTTGCCAGGATAACTCCAATTCTTCAAGTTTTAGGGCATCTGGACCACCTCTAACATCTCTCTGTACTTGATCAATGACAGTGAACATAAACCTGTGGTTAGGAAATTGGGCAACATGCTTGGCCAGGGCGTTTTCCATTTTCCTTTTCTTTATTGCATATAAGTGCTCGTACATTCGATTCCGAAGTTTCCTCTCAGTTTTGCCTACATAAAATGCAGGACAAAACTGGCATTTCGCAAGATAAACAACTAAACTAGAATTACAATTATTCCTCCATCTCAATGTAAATTGTAAATCGTTAACGCTAAACCTATTGGATTCCAGAATGTACAAACAATAATTACAGGATTGGCACTTGTACATACCCGGAGTCTTAACTGTGTGGTTCTTAGACTCACAGTGATCTTTAAGATTCCTGCCTCTCCTGTATATTACTGAAGGAAATTTACCTACACTGTTAAAAACTTGATGGTCACCTTTAAACAGTTCCCAGTTTTTCAACAATATCTTGAAACACCTAGCACTATCCATGTTATAAGTAGTTATGAAAGACGTGGGTATATCATTCACTTCTTGGTCAATGGTAGTACTAGTTGATAAGTTAGGTAAATCACTCACATTACTAGATGGTATAAACACAGTTCTATTCAAAAGTGGTTTATAAAACAATGACTGACGTTTCAAAGAAACTTCATCAATAATATCATTAATCAGTGGTTCAGGATAACCACGAGCTAGGAACATACACTTCGTAAATTCACATTCATTACTAAAGTCACTGTTAACTGTAATGATCCGAGCTGCTCGAACTTGTTGTCCCTTGACAATAGCCCGTTTTTGGTGGTATGGGTGACAACTAGAATAGTGAAGCATGGAATTACAATAAATGTTTTTCCTATGAATTGTAGCTGTATACCTATCAAGAGGGTTGTCCTTAGACAGTAAAATGTCAAGGTACGCTATTGAATTATTGTCAAATAAATGTGTGAATCTTAAAAAATTAGTGGTTGAATTAAAATAATCAACCAAACTGTCCCCAAGTACGACATCACCATCAAAGAAGGATGAAGATGTCATCAAGGAAACGTGTATAAAACACTATATTGTCTTTAAAGGTACAATTATGCATGACAAAATTAAGAAGTTTAAAATGTTAACTCTTATATACACATATATTTTTTACTTTTTTACTTCTATACTTCATATCTGTAAATGTTATAGTTTTACATTTTAAGTAGGGCTTAGTGTATTACATAATTAGTATTGAGGGTGGTGTCATTTCAATGTTTTAAAGATTTGTTATTTTAAACTACTGTGTTAAACACATTATGATTGGTTACTTGTTTGTATTTAAATGTACCAATGTGTTTCTTAATTTGTCTGATGAAGTTTGTGTAGTGGCATAAACGAAAAGCGCTTAACATTAATTCAAGTGTGTGTCTCTTCATTCTGCTCTCTGGTTTACCTAGTTTGTCGTTTTTGTGCTTATTAACTAGTTCAAATGTGTACTGTTGACAGGTGTGCCCCCCCACACCCATATTCACATAGAAATGCAATAACATGTAAGTTTGTAGGGTAATAGCAGCAGAGCACACATTGCCAGTGCTGTCCCAATCAACATGGATAACTTGTTGCATGTCCACAATATGCAGGGGTCAATGAGCTATGCATATGTGTGGGGAATACTGTCAGGGTGTGGCCAGCAATGTCTCATGGCTGTTGTGTCTTAGTGGCCTAGGTACAGTACTGTGGTAGAAAGGGCCATGTTCCACGAAATGCAGTGCCAACTATTTTGCATGTCAGCTAAACCTAAGGTGGGAGTTGTACACACTGTCCAAATGTCAATATCCATTACTGGTGGGAAGCTGGGCAGGTCATATACAGGGGGCCACACATATAAGCAGTACACAGGTTGGAGTAACCTACCTAGTGCCTACCATACCTTGCATCTCTACAGACCTTTCGCAGAATGTACACAGGTTTGCATTATATTTGTGGTGTCTTTAGTCTGAAATAGTGGTAGTCTGGCAAATCGCTGGCAAATCATGAAAGTCTAACGTCAGAAAATATTGATGGATTGTAGTGTATCAGACTTCATACCCTATAGAAAAATGCATGTTAATGAAAAATCTGTTATTGTATCACCTTTCCAGGTTTGTAAGGCCAATAGTTACAATGGTCTGTATATTTAGGTCTTTGTCACCCAATTACTCATGGCTTTGCCCAAATGTCTTTCTCGCAAACATAGAGAGGTATGGTGCCTAGTAGCACAGCAGTGTGTTCTGTCACTTACCATTGTCACCCCCGGGGGGGTTCCACTGCATGGCAGCCTGGGAACATATGAGTGACAGAACGCACTGCCTTGCTACAGATGGCCTGCATCAGTCTCACATGGCCTATAGGCCTCTGGCAAAGGCCCATGCCTCACACATAGTGCCTTTGTAGGGAATGTCATGGGGTCCATACTACCAACATGACACAGTCAACAAAATGCAAATGTAAGGCCATGCTGCTAAATGCTAGTAGCATACCTGTCAACCTCATAGAGGAAGAAATCTGGACAAAGCCATACATAATGGTGGGATAAAGGCCCAACTATAGAGACACATTTGAAATATTGCTCTCATAATTTTAGAAAGTTGAAAGAATAACAGAAGGGGTGTGTAGTAGCATGGATGTCATGGAGGATGTGAAGTGTGAAACTCTAATGTTCTGTCAGTATTCCCTGACTGCAACCCTGAGTGATTTGCAACAAATGTGCTAGAAACCAACAATGTTAAGGGGAACCGACCAGATATATGAGTCATGAATATGGATAATTTCTGAGAATCTGTACAGCTGACAGGTGTGGTCACACCAGGATATGACCTTTTAAGTAAGAAGAATACTGCACAGCCAAGAGATCCCCAGCCAGCATATCATCAAGGTGCTAGACCTTTTACACAGCTTCATCAGTCAATTGGCCATAGCCACTCCTCTCAACTTGCCAGATTGTGCAAGAATGTATAGCCTTTACCTCATAATATAAGTCTGTGCATCATCCATCTTGTATTTCTCTGGTAAATAAGTGTGATGAACCAAGTATATCTGTCAGTAGGTAATGACACAATACAGTACAGTGTCAAACATTACATATGTCAGAAAATGTCTGCTAAAATAAACCCTGTAACTCAAGCAACTCATACATTGATAAGAGCAATAGTTACAGTACCCCCTATGTTTGGCCCATTGTTTCCTCATATTGGCAGCCTGTCTCCAGATATCTTGCACAAACAGGTCACAAGGTATGGCTGTAGCATACAACACCCTGGACTGGAGTACAACTATCCCTGGAATGGATTCCCACACTTACTATAGAAGGTCATACTGAGCATGCTCCTACACTTAGAGAAGTGAAGCCCATGTCTAAAACCTCATCGGACTATATATCTCTGTATTGTGCAAATGTCTTTGTATACACACAGCTATGTAAACCTGTCTCCACACACATCCATCAGACAGGATTACCCACAGGCAGTTGTAGGTGGCACATATGTGGTATATCTGCAACTGTTGTGTGTGATACACATGCATATATATGGGCAACATATTACAATATGTCAAGAATACACACAAATAGACATGTGGAAGAGAGGGACAGACAGTGATAGAGTGAGACACACAGGGAGACACACACAGAGAATGAGTCATACACAGGAATGCCCTGAATGGCATAGAGTGATGTCCTGCTGCTGACAGTTGCATACCATTTGTAACCACTGGCATTGCCAGCATGAAGATGAGATTCATTGTCTGATGGTACTGAGGTTGGGGTTGGAATATCACATCACCTACCTTTGTGTATGTGTGTGTGTGTGTGTGTGTGTGTGTGTGTGTGTGTGTGTGTGTGTGTGTGTGTGTGTGTGTGTCTGTAGGTCTAAGTATTATGATGCCTTACCCACCCAGTACACTTCCCATCACCCTACTTTACAACATCTGCTAATGTCATTCACCTTAGATGTACCTTTGGACTGACTTCAGTCTTATAAGCTCTATAGCACATGTGATAACTGTGTAACACTATTATACAAATAACCTAGATAAGTATGGATTCTTATCACAGTTCTGGCATATGTAACAGTGTTTTTGTGTGTGTGTGTGTGTGTGTGTGTGTGTGTGTGTGTGTGTGTGTGTGTGTGTGTGTGTGTGTGTGTGTGTGTGTGTGTGTGTGTGTGTGTTTGTGTGTAGGAATAAGTGTTTTAGGCCATTGTCAACCAGTACACCTCCCATTGCCCTACTTCGCAAGATCTGCTGATGTCATTCACTTTAGCAGTACTGTTTTATTGGCCTCTGCCCTATAACCTCTGTGGTGTGTGCACAAACTGCATAATGCTATAATACAAATAACTATTTAGGTAGGGGTTCTAACCTCAGTCCTGGCAAATGTAAAAGTGTGTATGTGTCTGTAGGTTAAAGGTTTTGAGCCCATTCACACTCTCATTACCTTAATTCAGCAGTCTTGCCGATGTCAGTCACCTTAGAAGTCCCTTTGACAACCTACAGCCCTACAAGCTCTGTGCCCCATGTGATAATTGTGTAACACTATAGTACAAATAACTAGTTAGGTAGGGGTTTTAATCTCAGTCCTCATGAATGTAAAATTGTCTGTGTGTGTCTGTGTGTGTGTGTGTGTGTGTGTGTGTGTGTGTGTGTGTGTGTGTGTGTGTGTGTGTGTGTGTGTCTGTAGGTTAAAGATTTTGAGCCCGTTCAACCCACTACACTTCCCATTGCCCTACTACAATATCTGCTATTATCATCCACCTTAGAGGTACCTTTGAACTGGCTTCAGTCCTGTAAGCTCGATAGCATGTGCAATAAGTGCATAACTCTATAATACAAATAACTGTTTAGGTAGAGGTTCTAATCTCAGTCCTGGCAAATTTAAAAGTGTGCGTTTATGTCTGTAGGTAAAAGATTTTGAGTCTGTTCACACCCAGTACACTTGCCATTGCCCTACCTTAGGAGTCCCCCTAATTTCAGTCACCTTAGAAGTACCGTTGGGCAGCCTACAGCCCTACAAGCTCCATAACACATGGGATAATTGTGTAGCACTGTAGTACAAATAACCAAGTAGGTAGGTGTTTTAATCTCAGTCCTGGTAAATCTAAAAATGTGTGTATGTCTGTATGTAAAAGGTTCTGAGCCTGTTCATACCCATTATGCTTCCCATTTCCCTACTTTACAAGATCTGCTAATGTCATCCACCTTAGAAGTACCTTTGGACTAGCCTCAGGCCTGTAAGCTCTATAGCACATGTGATAACTGCATAACACTATAGTACAAATAACTATTTAGGTAGGGGTTCTAATTTCAGTCCTGGCAAATGTAAAAGTGTGTGTGACTGTAGATGAAATATTTTGAGCCTGTTCACACCCAGTGCACTTGCCATTGCCCTACGTTAGCAGTCCTGCTGATGTCAGTCACCTTAGAAGTACCTTTGGGCAGCCTACAGCCCTACATGCTCTGTGGAACATGTGACAATTACATAACACAATAATAGAAATAACTAGTTAGGTAGGGGTTCCAATCTCAGTCCTGGCATGTGTAAAAGTGTGTCTCTGTAGGTTAAAGATGTTTAGACCATTCACACTCTGTACACTTGCCATTGTCCCACTTTAGCAGTTCTGCTGATGTCAGTCACCTTAGAAGCACATTTGGGCTAGGCTTGCAAAGGCTCCATGGCCATTACCCTAGTAAACACCTATGAACCTATGGATCTCAGTACTGGCAAACATGAGTGTGTGCATTAGTGTGTATAAACGTGTTTGTGAGTGTGTAAACATGTGGGTGAAAATAGTTTGAGGCCCTTCTCTGACAGTACACCTACAATTGCCATACCTTACAAGGGCTGGTGATGTTATTCCCTATATAGGTACCTTGGGACACTATTCACCCTATAAGCTTCATGGTGCATGTGGTAATTACATCACACTATAGTACCAATGACTACATAAGTAGGGGATTTAATCTGAGTCCTGGCAAATGTGTGTGTGTGTGTGTGTGTGTGTGTGTGTGTGTGTGTGTGTGTGTGTGTGTGTGTGTGTGTGTGTAAGTGTTTGCAAGTGTGTATATTTGTCAGATAAAGCATTTGGAGGCCTGACTCTACCGGTACATTGCCCATTGTCATATTTTACAAGGGCTGGTGATGTTCATCTTAGAAGAACTGTGGGACATTCTTCACACTATAAGCTCTGTGACGTGTGCAATAAATGCATAACACTGTATTAGAAGTACCTTTGGACAGCCTACAGCCCTACATGCTCTATGACACATGTGACAATTGCATAACACAGTAATACAAATAACTAGATAGGGAGGGGTTCTAATATCAGTCCTGGCAAATGTGTGTGTGTGTGTGTGTGTGTGTGTGTGTGTGTGTGTGTGTGTGTGTGTGTGTGTGTGTGTGTGTGTGGGAACTGTATCCTGTGTATGTCTTGGAATGAAAACTATAACCATTGGAGGAGTGGGTTTTACATTTTTAGGCCATGGTACTCCCAGTACATGTCCCAAGGTCCACTTTACAAGGCCCACTGTCTTCATCAACTGTAGAGGTATTTGTTGACACTCTTCAGCCCAATAAACCCCTTGCTGCATGCAGGAACTATGTAACAGTATGGACTGACTAATAGGTAGTCAGGGTTGCTAATCTCAGTCCTGGCAAATGTGTGCATGAGTGTATTTGTGTGTGTAAGTGTGTATAAATGTAGGCTTTAATAGTTTGGGTCCATTCTCACCCAGTAAGTCACTCATTGCCATACTTTACAAGGCCTGGTTATGGTGTTCACCTTGGAATGACCTTGGGACTCTTTTCACCCTGTAAGCTTTGTGGTACATATGATAAATGCATAACACTATATTAGCAATAACTAGATAGGTAGGGTTCTAATCTCAGTCCTGGCAAGTGTGCTTGTGTGTGTGTGTGTGTGTGTGTGTGTGTTTGTGTGTGTGTGTGTGTGTGTGTGTGTGTGTGTATTTGAGTGAGAACTATATCCATTGGGTGGCCATGGTTTACAATTTTAGGCCATGGTACTCCCAGTACACATCCCAAGGTCCACTTTACAAAGGCCACTGTTCACATCCACTATAGAGGTATTTGTGGACACTCTTCAGCCCTGTAAGCCCCATGCTGCATGCAAAAGCTATGTAACGGTATGGAATGAATAACATGATAGGGAGGGCTGCTAATGTCAGTACTGGCAATTGTGTGTGCATTGGTGTGTATAGTAGTGGTTGTGAGTGTGTAGACTCATAGGTGACAGTCTAATGAGTCCTTTCACACCCAGTAGCCCCCAATGCCATACCTCACAAGGGCACATGATGTTATTCACTTTACAGGTACCTTGGAACAGTCATCACACTATTAGTTACGTGCCACCTGCAATAAAAACATAACACTGGATTGCCACTAACTAGATGGGTAGCGGTTCCAAACCCAACGCTGGCAAATATGATCCTGTACATGTGTGTGTGTGTGTGTGTGTGTGTGTGTGTGTGTGTGTGTGTGTGTGTGTGTGTGTGTGTGTGTGTGTGTGTGTGTGTGTGTGTGTGTGTGTGTGTGTGAGTGTGTGTGTGTGTGTGTGTGTGTGTGTGTGTGTGTGTGTGTGTGTGTGTGTGGTTTGTGCGCGCGTGTGTGTGTGTGTGTGTGTGTGTGTGTGTGTGTGTGTGTGTGTGTGTCTGTGTCTGTGTGACTGTATGTGTGAGAACAGTATCCTCTGTGTGTTTGGTCAACACAATATCCTCTAGGGGTGTCCCTGTATCGATAGTATGGATGACAGGGATGTGGCACAGGTCTTATCATATGCACAGGGTGCGCTGTGGGTTTTCTGGAGGCCTAGGCTGGGCCATATGGTTGACATCATGTGTGTGTGTTTGGAGGGGTACTCTATACATGGGCTGTGCAGAGGTGCTGTGTGTGTGTATGGAGGTAACCTTGCTGTGATACAGATGTTTGTGTGTATGTATACACACAGTCACAACATGTAGCTGCTCTACACAGGGGTATGTTGGACAGCTGTGGACCGTACATGGCAGGGTGTACAGTTCACAGTCTCTGGCCATAGACATGGGAACTGGTCCTGCCAGGGGTCTCACTGGCACCACCAGGCCCAAGTCCAGATGCAGTACTGCTTCCCGATGGTGACTGATGTCTGCTGGATCCGTGTCCCTGACAGGATCGGCATGGACCATGTGCCCATGGCCTGCTCTGTTTTGGTGTGGACAGCACCCCCCATTCAGTAGTGCTGGTGGCATTTCCACTACAGGAGTGTGAATGTGCAGGCCCCGTAGACTCTCAGCTGATGTTGGTGCTGACCTACGTCCACCCATCTCCCACCACACACTGTAGCACAGACATGCCATGGTCAAGGATTGCCAAGGATTCACCCCCACCATCGATTCATGACCTCAGTATGTTGACATGTGGCCTCAACAAGGTCATGTATGGCACTACTTAAGCTAGGAAGAGTTGCATCCAAGATGAAGAGTATTTGTCTGGTGTTGCATTCACTACATGCCTGTGCATTCATGACAGTCTGAAACATGTGTCTTGTGACACCTACTGTGGCACTTGTGACAGTGGTTTGATGGACAGCAGTCCTCCTTTGAGCACCCCTGTCTCTCTGCCTGTGTAGGACCTTGCCTGCACTCTGGCTATGGCTAGTGGCTACATTCACACTTGCCATAGTCACCACACTAGCCTGTTCCATGCCACCACCTGCCATCTGCCAGCTGCCCATTATCTGTTGCTGCTGGGGATGGGGTATGTGTGGGCATTGTGACTGTGTGCTAGGACATTGTGGCTGACTGTGGGATGCTAAACAATGGTAGAGATTCAGCCCCTGACAACCCCACATGTGCCCCACTATGACCACCATTATTGTCAGAGTCTGCAGAGACACTGACATCAGATTCTGAGCATGAGGGATCATGGCCACTATGTCCATCTGTGAGGGGAAGACAAATATGTAAATTAATACTTGCACTGTAAGGTTTCCTGGTGTACACATGCACACACACACACACACACACACACACACACACACACACACACACACACACACACACACACACACACACACACACACAGACACATACAGGTAAGGTGACAAAAAGGTATTACACAGACCTCACAATAGCCAGCTGGTGACATTCACAACACAGTCAGACCACAACATACACACTCTGGACAGGCTCTCAGTATCATGCCATGCAGGCCTTTCCACTTATTGTTACTGCTAATATAGTCCTCCAGGATACATGAGTAGTGTTAGTAGATGATGGACCTTCACTTAGTACACACACTGCACCCATGTACACATTATTGCGGTTCACCTTTATAGTACAGTGGCAACTCCTACAGAATGTACCTGTCAACTGTACTGAGTTTTGCTGAATGTGTAGATGTGTGGCTCATATTTTTGGTGTGTTCCACATAAATCCTGTGTTTGTGTGACACATTACTGGGATGATCTAAGGTATGACATCACTAATTAATGGCATAATTTGAGTTTCACTCTTCAAACCCTGCAGTAAATGTATGTTATAATAAAACCAGTTACTCTAACAACCTGCTAAGCTTACAGTGGATAAAATAAGTGTACACACCCCTGTTCACATGCCAGGATTTTCTGATATATAACATGAGACAACATAAATCATGTTATAATGTTTCCCACCTTTAATGTGACCTATAACCTGTGCAATCCAATTGAAGAACAAACACATCGGTTACGGGTAACATATAGAAAATGAAATACATACAATAGGCAGGTTGCATGAGTATGCACACCCTTAAACTAATACTTTGTTAAAGCACATTTTGATTTAATTATAACAGTCAGTCCAATTGGGAAGGTGTCTATCAGCACGGCACATCTTGACTTAGCAATATTTGCACACTGTCCTTTGCAGAAGCCCTCCAACTCTGTCAGATTGCGAGGGCATCTCTTGTGCACATCCTCTTCAGGTCACCCCACAGAATTTCTATTGGATATAGGTGTGCACTCTGGCTAGGCCATTTCAAAACGTTGATTGTCCTCTGGTGAAGCCATTCTTTCCTTGATTTGGATGTTTGTTTGGGTCATTGTCCTGTGGAAAGGTGAAATTCCTTTTCATATACAGCTTTCTAGCAGACACCTGAAGATTTTATGTAAAAAGAGACTGGTATTTGGAACTGTTCATAATCCCCTCCACCTTGGCTAAAGACCCACTTCCAGTTTATGAACAGCATCCCCAAAGCAGGACACTTCCATCACCATGCTTCACTGTGGAGATGGTGTTCTTTTGGTGATGCACAGTGTTGTTATTGTGCCAAACAAACCTTTTGGAATTGTGGCCAAACAGTGCAACCTTGGTCTCATTACACCATAACACATTTTACAACATGCTTTTTGGAGACCTGATATATTGTACTTGAGAATTTAGCCAGACCTGGATGTTGTTCTGTGTGAGTAAAGGCTTCCATTTTCCAACCCTACCCCATAGGCCAGACGCGTGGAGAATACGGGAGATTGTTGTTACATGTAGTACACAACCAGCACCTGCCAGAGATAAATGCAACTCCTTTGTTGTTGCTGTAGGTCTCCTGGCAGCCTCCCTGACTGGTTTGGGTCTTGTCTTTCAACACATTTAGAGGGATGTTCACTTCTTTACAATGTCACTTTTGCCCCGTTTTTTATCACCTTTTGATGACTGTCATCACTGTGTTCCATGGTATATGCAATGCTGTGGAAATGTTTTTGTACCCTTCTCCAGGCTGATACCTTTCAACAATTACAGCCCTTTCATGCTTTGTAAGTTCTATGTGAACCATGGCTGTTGCTGTAGCAGGCAATTGGGCAAATGTCAGAAAAATCCTAGTAGGACAGCTGACCGTTATTTGGTGTTAATCAAAGAGTCTCTGTAATTGATGGCAGGTGTGTATCCAAGACGATGTAATGCTGTAATTATATCAAAAGTTGCTTCAACATAGTATTAGCTTCAGCCTGTGCACACTTATGAATCTAGATTACTGTATGTTTTTTATTTGTCATAATTGTTCCACTAACAGATCTGTTTGTTTTACAATTGAATTGTATAGATTATAGGTCACATTAAAGGTTGGAAGAGTTTGGAAATGTTTTATAGTGGTCTCATTTTTGTATATCACAAATACCTGACATTTTAACAGGAGTGTGTACGCCTTCTATATGCACTGTATAAGACTAAATTTTAAAATATGTCCCTAGTTTGAGGACTTTGTCCCCCATTTTGTCAGTCTTTATCCAGATTTCTTGCAATGACAGGTTGTGAGGTATGCTACAGATATGTTACATCTCCTGCAAATAAGCCCCTGTGGTGACCACAGTGATGCAGTGCAATTAACCCCACCATATGTGAACATGGAGATATCACAATATGGCTGAGAGCAACAGTTGTGTGCATGGTAACATGCATGACCTTAACATGCTTGGGGTACTGATGATCTACAACAGGACAATCCCATACTCACTGGCTTCAGGCTGCTGTCTCACGTCCAGACCAGAGGGACCTATGTAGTTGTGGGGGAGAGGTATTGTCAGCAGACTCACATGTGGCATTGGTACAAGATGAATGCTACTTTTCTGCAGGTGTACAGTACAAGCTCTGATAGTACACAATTTGCTGTCCTTCACCATAGATGTACACTTGTGTGCATTAGAAAACCCCATCCACAAATGCAGTTTGACCTGACATATGCATCTAGATACTCTACATAATCCAGTATGACTGCTACAGTATTCAATTGATGTGCAATGGGGCCTTACCTTGACACTCCTCACCTGTTGCCAGGGTGCCACCCACCTCCATGACTTCTGTTTCTTGTCTTGGCTGGTGTGTGTGGTGGCTGCTTGAAGGTTGGCAAGGAGCTCCTCTGTTGCTGTAAGTGGGGCCTGTGTGGCAGGACCTCCATGTGTAGTGGTACAGTCCCTGGCCATGGCAGCAGTCCTTTGCTGGGCACAACGTATCAGATCAGTTGCCTGATGCCTGACCTGATCGTATGTGCATCCATGGTAGCCCAAGTTGTTAATTCTGTGGACAAGGTCATCCACAGGGTGGTCCACTCCTGCAGATTCTGTTGGCTACAGCCAAACATCACCCCATGGTGCTGGATGATGTCATCCATGATGGCTGCATTTTCAGCTGCAGTATATGCCGGTTGTCTTTGCTGCTGCATGTCACCTGGAAGACATAAACAGGGAAACACATCACAGGACCTCATACATTGGTCAAAGTTATTCACAAAACCTGCACATCAACATTGACTATCATTATCCACCACTTACAACCACATCATACCCCTGTCATCTGTCAGCACAGTATGAACCTGCATTGCACTCCTGGTACTGATGTGTCATCTTCCCCCCATGAGGACCAGTATATTGCATAATTCACCATTCATCATTCACCTTTGTGTAGAGGGATGACAGTGGCTATCTTCCTTGCAGATGGCATATCAATGGTGCTCAGGCTTTGCTTGCATAAAGTGTGTAATGGAGCTGGGAGCATATGCCTGAGTTCATATAAGATGCAGACAGAAATGTTATCAGGTCCCATGGAGATTTACTTTTGTTGACTTTGATTAGGCATTATGCACCTTCTTCCTGATGATGAGGGGAGGGGTGTGGGTGCTGTACATATCCATCTATACTGATGGTGGGACAGAGGGATGATGTTTGCTCTTAACCTGTTTGCAGCGGTTTGGCTATAGCTATGGTGTGTGTGTATGTGGTGTGATTGACCACCATTGCAGGGTGGGGTGGGTTGTTGCCTCTGAGATTGAAGACATATGTGAAGGTGGCCTTGTCATTGCCCTTGATGGATGTGTCTGATTTGTACACATAGCCTCGTAGTAAGTCACCTGCAGGGGCGGCCCGTGCTATCAGACTGCCGGACTGCAGCCCCCTCAAACCAAAAAGAACTCAAAAAAAAAAAAAAAAAAAAAGTTTTAAATTTCGCGGACTGCCGGACTGCAGCCCCCTCAAACCAAAAAGAACTCAAAAAAAAGTTTTAAATTTCGCGGACTACGCACATGCGCAGTAGACCAGAGTACTGGTCTACTGTATGCGCATGCTCACGGCAGTCCAGCAGGACTGATAGGGAAACGCAAGGAGACGTCTGTGCACAGACATGCTGGGATTATACAGCGCAGCCAGACTGCAACACAAGCAGCAGGAATGGGAGCTGCAGTCTCATCGGGAAAGGGTTTTGGATGCGATCTACTCTCACGAGTCGTTGGAGTATTGCGCAGGAAGGGGTTTGGATCTAACATTGGAGGACAGGTAAGTGTTGAATATATGGTACTTGTGAAACTGACAACAGGTGTGTGTGTGTGTAAATGCCCCAGGTGCTCATGGTGGTGTGGTAGGGAATACCTCAGGCTTGAACCCTGTACCCTGTATGCAGGTGTTAACGACTTGAGTTCCCTACCCACCACCATTTGTAAAAAAATTGCGGATTTTTGCCTCATATTTTATCTGATTTGTTCCTCATAATATCCGTGGTTTGTAAATGTGGCAATGCTTGATATTTGATGGTGAAGTAGTAGCATTGTTGCCTCACAGCTGCAGGTTCTCAGGTTTGATTCTTGGCTGGGGTTCCTTCTTTGTGGTGTCTGTATCTTCTCCCTGTGTTTGTGTGGGGTTTGCTTTTATTTGATGGTGCACTGTTAGCATTGTTGCCTCACAGCTGCAGGTTCTCAGGTTTGATTCTTGGCTGGGGTTCCTTCTTTGTGGGGTCTGTATCTTCTTTCTGTGTTTGTGTGGGTTTGCGTTTGTGTCCTCCCATGTTACAAAGACATGTCTGCATTATTTTTTTCCTGGGCCTCTGCTGAAAATTGTTTTTTTGTTCCAAGTCAGACTGTCCTGATTAACAAATGTTAAATAAAATTGACAGGCATTTGAATTTCAGACTTCAGGTTTCTGAATGTTTGACTTCTTACATATTTGATGGTGCAGTGGCAGCATTGCTGCCTCAGAGTCACAGCTATAGGATTTGTGGTTTGATTCTTGGCTGGGGTGCCTTCTTTGTGGAGTCTGCATCTTATCTCTGTGTTTGTGTGGATTTGCTCTGGTGTCCTGCCATTTTACAAAGACGTGTCTACAGTATTTCTCCCTGGGCCTCTGCTGAAAATTGTTTTTGTTCCATCACAAGTAAAATTGACAGGCATTTGAATTTCAGACTTCATAGTCTTCAGAAAATACATAGTAAAACAACTTTTTATTCTAGCAATAAATATATAGTAACACAACCTTTTATTATAGCAATTTTTAAGTTTATAAGGTGACTATTTGAAATGTTGCCTTATTTTTGGGACTGTAATACCCTGTTAGTGGCTATGTCCAGGTTTTTTGTGCTAAGGTTGACAGCTATGGCAAGAACTGAATTCACTGAATGTTTGAGGGCTGCATTCCCTCATTACTGGGTTTGTCCAGGTGTTTTGTGCTAAGAGGTTGACAGCTATGGTGAGAACTGAATTCATTAAATGATAGCCATTTAAGTTTCAGTCTTCCTCTCGTTCACAAAACAGCTGATTTGGCGTAGTGGTATGTTGCTCTTGACTGTTTTGCACAGGGACCTTGTCTGTAAAATGTACGGTGGTAACACAGCATTTTTCTTTCACAAAGCAGGTGATTTGGCATAGTGGTATGTTCTGACTCTTTTTTGCACAGGGACTTTGGCAGTAAAATGTATGGTGGTACCGTGGTAACACAGCATTTTATTCTAACAGCTTTCCAAGATTATACAAGCAATGTTTAATGTGTCCCTGGTTTTTGCCCTTTTGACCCACCCCAATAAATTTGGCTTTTTCCAGACTTCTTGTGCTGCAAAGTTGAGATGCAGTTGAGTATTGAGTAGATTTTACAAGGAGCTGAGAGCTGCAGGGGAAGAGAAGTTTAGTGCTAATAGCACACCAGGCTGTGTGCTTGCTTTTGATGTAGAAGGTTGTTGGTTCTACTCCCATAAGGGGTGAATGCTGCCATACTGAAAGTTAAGATGCTAATTATGAGCCTGTTATCAGTTTGCCATCCATTTCCTATTGCAATATTACTAGCTTATTTTTAATGTAATTTAGGCAATTTATTCCACAGGGGCATCAGACACTTTATTGTTTGATGAAACCATGAAATATAAAGGTGATTGCTAGCACCAACCTCTTCATTACAGATTTATTTAACGTGGAATTATTTAGATGACTTTTTTTACTAC
Source organism: Protopterus annectens (assembly GCF_019279795.1). Classification (NCBI taxonomy): domain Eukaryota; kingdom Metazoa; phylum Chordata; order Ceratodontiformes; family Protopteridae; genus Protopterus; species Protopterus annectens. Next base: position 1,818,514,545 of record NC_056743.1, read on the forward strand.
TTCAGAGATTGTGCATATTTACTGATAATGGTGGACTGTAGAATTGTGCATATTTACTGATAATAGTGGACTGTAGAAGTTTGAGTAGACTTTTATGATGGAAATGTTCTGAATTGGACAGTTTTGTTTCATTGTTTACTGGAAAAATGTTCAAAGCAATAGGAAGGTGTATCAAAGAACACGTGTTTCATATGCAAGGGGCCTATGATTTGAAAACAGCCCAGAATTAATTTTTATCTGCCACGAGTAAAATGTATTTTCTTTGAATGTGGATTTTAATATTGTTTCAGTGAATGTGAGTTTCAAGGGCAGAGAAGGTTTAATGCCAAGTTTGTTTAGCAGATGTCTTAGTGTTTGTGCTGTAAAATGCAAAAATAAAACTTTCAAATGAAGTTCAAATCATCATAGAAGTTAATCAGTATGCACATTAGTGTTTATGGTAAATGGAGTGAAATAGCAAAGTAATGGATCATTGGAATGGCTGCAGGGAGGCTCCATTCGACCAGGTTTTTGTGAGGGGGAAGGGCGGCAAACTTAGACAGCCCCAGCTGAACCATACCTCCCAACTGTCCAGATTTTCAAAGAATGAATAGATTTTTTGCTTCTTATTTTTGATTTGTTCCTCATAAAAATTTGTGGTTTTCTGGCAAATCATTTAGGAAGTAAGTCACTAAATAATGACACACCTAGTTTCAGACTTCATAACCTTCAGAAAAATCCATGCTAAAGTAAGACCTGTTCTATCAACTGTCCCAGTTTATAGAAGAGCATTTTTTAGTACTGTTTATATGTTCCCCCCAATATATTTGGCCTTGTCCAGATTTATGTCCCAGTTTATACAAGAGCAACTTTTAGTACTGTTTATATGTTCCCCCAATATTTCTGGCCTTGTCCAGATTTATTGCATTAACAGGTTGAGAGGTACATGCAAATAAATTGCTTTATAGAATTAGGCATAGCCAAACCTCTGAACTGTCCCTGATTTTGACTCGAAATGTTGCTCTTCCCCTAATGATCCCTCCGCAAAATAGCAATTTTGGAAGAAAACATGGAGGGTTTATAATTAAGAAATAACTGTAATAATCAGATTACTTTTATTTCAGAAATGCATGTAGATTATTTTATTTTGTCAGCTGCTCAAGTTAGCAGTACTAATATTAAAGTGTCCCTTCTTTGGCAGGTTCCCAGCTGTATCGTGTTGCTATTTTATATTTTTACATCACATTTGTTGGTCCATTTTTCATAAAATTGTGGGGTTTTTTGGCAAATTAGTGACAAATAAAAAATAATGACAGACATTTGAGTTTCAGATTTCATACCATTCAGAAAATTCATACTAATGCAAGACCTCTATTAGCTTTCTAAGGTTATAAGAGCGATATTTTAAAAATTGTCCTTATTTTTGGGCCTTTGTCCCATTTCTTTGTATGGCTTTGTCCAGATTTCTTGCTCTGAGGTTGAGAGGTATGACAAATGTGTCAGGGCCATCACAAGTCAGCCAGAGACATTTCAAACTGTGACATACTTGTTACACCCCACTCTCCCATGTAGTGACTCTGGATGTGTCGAAGCAAGGCAAGGAGTAGTTATGCAGTGTAAATGTGCAGAGAATCCCACCCATCCAAGGTAGACACAAGTACTAGAGTGGCTTTTCATCTGTCCTTGATTTTTGCAGAATGGTCTGGTTTCTGTCATATTTTTGTACTGTTGATTTATGCTTATTACTCAAAGTGCCTGTTGTTCTGTGTTTAAGTAGCAATACTTTAATGACCATCAGGTAAGCTTGGCTGAGATTGCAAGATGCAAGTAAGCTTTAATAAGCATACTGTTAAAGAATTGCCAACATTGAAAGCCTTTCTGTTGCCATGTAGAGAATACTTAACTAGATAATGTATAAGCCTTGGGTATTGAAATGCATATGCCAGTATTTGTAATAAAGGACAGAATTACATTATTTTAAGAGTCTCATTACACTTGGAGACTTACAGACAGTCATCTCTGCAGGCTTTAACCATAAACCGAATGCCAATCGCGTGGTCTATAACCTGTACAGTAATCCTTTTAAGCAATGTATCTTGAGCTTATTTCTTGTTTGCTTTTCATTTTTTACTTTGATCATGTTTTCCCCATGAAACAAGTAAATGTCAGGCAGCACGTCTTTTTGGATAAGAAACATTTTTACAAGTGGGGCATCAGAGATTTCTACTTTCAGCATGTTACTTGTTACTTTAATAAAGCTGAATATAAATTATTAGAACTGCAGTGCAAGAAGTGGTTTGAGTTGAGTGCTGCTTGTTTTTCTTATACTTGATTTTGACTGGCATTCCATTAATGTATTTAAAAAAAGTAATTTATTTTTCATGCCTCACAACCTTTTTGTTTCCATCTAGATATTAAGCTGTCATGCAGCCAATGCATTGAAATATTTTTATTCTTCTACACTTCATTTTGTCTTGATTGGACTCTCATGGCAACTGTTTGGCACCCAGTGCAGTATATTTAGTTTTTGAGGTTTGCTACTACAGGTGTTTGTGTGTGAGGGAATACCTCAGACTTGAGCTCTGTACCTTGTATGCAGGTGTTAAAGACCTTAATTCCCTACCCACCACCATTTGTGGAAAAAAACTGCAGATTTTTGCCTCATGTTTGATCTGATCTGTGCCTCATAATATCTGTGGTTTGTAAATGCTGCAATGCTTGATATTTGATGGGGCAGTTGTAGCATTGCTGCCTCACAGCTGCAGGTTCTCCGGTTTGCTTCTTGGCTGATGTGCCTTCTTTGTGGGGTCTTTATCTTCTCCCTGTGTTTGTGTGGGTTTGCTTTTGTGTCCTCCCATGTTACAAAGACATGTCTGCATTATTTCTTCCTGGGCCTCTGCCGAAAATTGTTTTTTTGTTCCAAGTCAGACTGTCCTGATTAACAAATGCTAAATAAAATTGACAGGCATTTGAATTTCAGACTTCAGGAATCTGAATGTTTAAGTCCTTGCATATTTGATGGTGCAATGGTAGTATTGTTGCCTCACAGCTATAGGTTTTCTGGTTTGATTCTTGGCTGGGGTGCCTTCTGTGTGGAATCTGCATCTCCTCCCTGTGTTTGTGTGGATTTGCTCTGGTGCCCTGTCATTTTACAAAGACGTGTCTGCAGTATTTCTCCCTGGGTCTCTGCTGAAAATTTTTATTCTGTCAGCAGTAAAATTGACAGGCATTTGAATTTCAGACTTCATGTTCTTCAAAAAATACACAGTAACACAACCGTAACACAACCTTTTATTCTAGCAATTTTCTAAGTTTATAAGATGAATATTTGAAATGTGTCCCTATTTTTGGGACTGTATTCCCTCATTATTGGCTTCGTCCAGGTTTTTTGTGCTAAGGTTGACAGCTATGGCAAGAACTGAATTCACTGAATGTTTGAGGGCTGTATTCCCTCATTACTGAGTTTGTCCAGGTGTTTTGTACTAAGAGGTTGACAGCTATGGTGAGAACTGAATTCACTAAATGATAGCCATTTAAGTTTCAGTCTTCCTCTTTTACAAAGCAGCTGATTTGGCGTAGTGGTATGTTGCTCTGTTTTGCACAGGGAGCTTGGCAGTAAAATGTATGGTTCTAGCAACTTTCCAAGATAATACAAGCAATGTTTGTGTCCCTGGTTTTTGGGCTTTTGACCCCCCCCCCAATACATTTTGGCTTTTTCCAGTTTTCTTGTGCTGCGAAGTTGAGTATTGAGTAGATTTTACAAGGAGCTGAGAGCTGCAGGGGAACAGAAGTTTAGTGCTGCTTAAGTGAAGTTGGTTTACCTTGTTAATAGCACAACAAGTTGTGTACTTACCTTTGATGCAGAAGGCTGTGGGTTCTACTCCCACAAGGGGTAGATGCTGCTGTATTGAGAGTGTTCTCTTTGGTGAAAATGCTAACTATGAGTCCGTTATCAGTTTGCCATCCATCTCTTGCAATATTACTAGCTCATCATTTTTTTAATGTAATATAGCCAATTTATTCCTGAGGGGCAACAGGCACTTTATTTTTCAATGAAACCATGAAATATAAAGGTGTTTGCTAGCAGCAACCTCTTCATTAGTTACAGGTTTCTTTAATGTGGAATTATTTAGATGAATTTTACTTCTTCAGAGAGAGTGCATATTTACTGATAATGGACTGTAGAATTGTGCATATTTACTGATAATGGACTGTAGAATTGTGCATATTTACTGATAACAGTGGACTGTAGAATTGTGCATATTTACTGATAATGGTGGACTGCGGAAGTCTGAGTAGCGTTTTATGATAAATGTTCTGAACTGGGCAGTTTTGTCATTATGGGTGCATGCATTTTGTTTCATTGCTTGCTGGAAAAATGTTCAAAACAAATTTAAAATGCCCTCTAACAACTGTAATATATTGTACAAGGAATATAATTTAGTACAATGAGGAAGGTGTATCAAAGAGCACATGTATGTTTCATATGCAAGGGGCCTATGATTTGAAAACAGCCCAAAATTAATCTTTATCTGCCACTGGCAAAATGTATTTTCTTTGAATGTGGGTTTCAATGCTGTTTCAATGAATGTGAGTTTCAAGGGCATAGAAGTTTTAATGCTAAGTTTTCATTGTGAGACTGCATTGCTTTGTTTAGTAGATGACTTAGTGTTTGTGCTGTAAAATACAAAATAAAACTTTCAAATGAAGTCCAACTCCTCATACAAGTAAAGCAGTATGCACATTAGTGTTTATGGTAAATGGAGTGAAATAGCCAAGTAATGGTTCATAGGAATGGCTGCAGAGGCTCTTCAACCGTGATTTTGTCAGGGGGGAAGGGCAGCAAAATCAGACAGGCCCAGCTGAACTATACCTCCCAACTGTCCAGATTTTCAAAGAATGAATAGATTTTTGCTTCTTATTTTTGGTTTGTTCTTCATAAAATTTGTAGTTTTCTGGCAAATCATTTAGAAATTAAGTCACTAATAATGATACACTGAGTTTCAGACTTCATAACCTTCAGAAAAATGCCTGCAAAAGTAAGAACTGTTATTCTATCAACTGTCTCAATTTCTACAAAAGCAATTTTTAGTACTGTTTATATGTTGCCCCAGTACATTTGGCCTTGTTCAGATTTACTGCATTAACAGGTTGAGAGGTACATGCAAATAAATTGCTTTATAGAATTAGGCATAACCAACCTCTCAACTGTCTCCGATTTTGGCTTAAAATGTTGCTTTTCCCCCTAATAATCCCTCCGCAAAATAGCAATTTTGGAAGAAAACATGGAGGGTTTACAATTAAGAAATAACTGTAATAATCAAAGTTATAGATTACTTGAAATGCATGTAGATTCTTTTATTTTGTCAGCTGCTCAAGTTAGCAGTACTAATATTAAAGTGTCCCTTCTTTGACAGGTTCCCAGCTGTATTGTGTGGCTATTTTATATTTTTGCATCACAATTGGTCCATTTTTCATAAAATTGTGTTTTCTGGCAAATTAGTGACAAATCACTAAAGACTGAAGTTAGAAAATAATGACAGACATTTGAGTTTCAGATTTTATACCCTTCAGAAAAGTCATACTAATGCAAGACCTATTCTATTATCTTTCTAAGTTTATTAGAGCAATATTTAAAAATTGTCCTTATTTGTGGGCATTTGTCCCACTTCTGTGTATGGCTTTGTCCAGATTTCTTGCTCTGAGGTTGAGAGGTATGACACATGTCAGGGCCATCACAGTCAGCCAGAAACATTTCAAATTGTGACATACTTGTTGCACCCCACTCCACCATGTACTGACTCTGGATGTGTCCAAGCAAGGCAAGGAGTAGTTATGCAGTGTAAATGTGCAGTGTGCTCCCATCCAAGGTAGACACAAGTACTACAGTGGCTTTTCATCTGTCCTTGATTTTGCAGAAAGGTCTGGTTTCTGTCATATTTTTGTACTGTTGATTTATGCTTATTACTCAAAGTGCCTGTTGCTCTGTGTTTAAGTAGCAATGCTTTAATGACCATAATGTAAGCTTGTCTGAGATCGTAAGATGCAAATAAGCTTTAATAAGCATACTGTTAAAGAATTGCCAACATTGAAAGCCTTTCTGTTGTTGCCATGCAGAGAATACTTGACTAGATAATGTATAAGCCTTGGGTATTAAAGGACAGGATTCCATTATTTTAAAAAGCTCATTACACTTGTTTGAGACTTCCAGTCATCTCTACAGACTTTACCCGTAAACTAAACAGAATGCCAGTCATGTGTGGTCCATAACCTGTACAGTAATACTTTAAGCAATGTATCTTGAGCTTGTTTCTTGTTTGCTTTTCATTTTTTACTTACATGTTTTCCCCATGAAACAAGTAGATAGTTGTCAGGCAGCAGGTCTTTTTGGATAAGAAACATTTTTACAAGTGGGGGCATCACAGAGATTTCTACTTTCAGCATGTTACTTGGAACTTTAATAAAGCTGAATATAAATTATAATTAGAACTGCAGTGCAAGGAGAAGTGGTTTGAGTTGAGTGCTTCTGGTTTTGCTTGTACTTGATTTTGACTGGCATTCCAGAAATGTATTTAAAAAGTAATTTATTTTTTCATGCCTCACAACCTTTTGTTTCCATCTAAATATTAAGTAAGCTGTCATGCAGCCAATGCATTGAAATATTTTTATTCTTCTACACTTATTTTTGTCTTGATTGGACTCTCATAATGATGGTTTGCCACCCAGGGCAGAGTATTTAATTAAAGTTAGTTTTTGTAGTTTTGAGCATAGCTCCTCCCCTTTCTGGTTGGCCACGCCCCTTCTCCTTGACCCCACCCACTCAGCTGTCTCCTGCAGCCCCCCTTTGATTTGAATTCACCAGGCCACTGGTCACCTGTGACCTTATATGCTCATTCAGACAAAGGTTGACTTGCTTCCAAGTTAGAGCCTGCTCCTACTTGGCTATGTACAGCCATTATAGTGACCAATTATGTGATTTGTGTATTGCTGCTGCCCAGCAAAAGGGACTGCTCTACATTGGTGGAGGCAGGTTTTACGAATAAGGTATTGCTGAGTCCGTATAACTATGTAGGTGCTCATATAGCTGTTTGTAGTAGGCATGGACACAAGGTCATAACACAGTTGAACACCTCTCCAATTTCAACCTGATAATCATGTTTATTCTAGTACCCATGTATGTGTCAGGGCAATGCAACAACCAGTAGCTGTAGACATTTATGTCTGTTGGATGCACAGAAACTAAAATTATATACATATTCAACATGTACATCTTATTTACCTGAAGTTTTGCATTCCATGTCTGTTGTTATTAGGCTTCCAGGTACACCTACTCATATATACATGTCCACAGGTAATGCCTGATATACATTTCTGTTCTATGTCAGTATGGCACACTGTATTTTCACTCTTGCTGCTCAATCATACCTCTCAACCTGTTAGAGCAGGACATCTGAAGGACACCACACAGACATGAGGGCAATGGCCCAAAATTAGTGACACTTTCTTACTATTGCTGTAACACACTTAAGTCATTTGATAGCACAGTAGCATTTGCATTCATAGAAATACCCCGGAGGATGTCCAACACTCATATGTATGCTAGTATGTTCTAATGTCAGTCTTCTCAGATTTGTCAATGATTTGCCAGACATACACATCTGAGTAAATGGCTACAAATATGAAGCACACATATGGTCTATGTGCATAGCACTGGAAAGTTGAATGAAATGAGCTCAGTATATCACATGCAGATCAACAGACATGTCTGTGACAGTAGTTTACTATGCAAATACCCTGTCCCTATCTAGGTGTCTCAGATTTGTGAGACAAACATGTATATCATAATTGTATTCACAACTAACCTATGGATATCTATGACATCCCAGTAGCTGGCCTAGCTGTGTCACAGTCAGTATTGTTCAACAGACACTCCAGTAGTAGTCATATGTGAGCCATTCCTTTCTGGGGTGATTCAGGGGCCTGAACTGTGATCTATGTCACTGCAGACAGACCCAGATACTATGGCCATAGGTTCTGATCAGCAATATATAAGTACAGCAAGTCTTGTTGTGACATATTTGTTTAACATCCTATATCTCATTATTGCATACCCCCCACTGCATTCCATTACATGCTTATTTGTTTGACATACCTTTTTTTCCTCAAGTATTGTTGGTTTGGATCCCAATTCCTGTTTCCATTTCTGTCTCTGTCTGTCTCTCTCTGTCTACACATGTAGAGATATGGACCTGTTTTACATAGGCAGCAGCTTGCCTTTTGTAGGTAATGCTCATGAGCAGGTGATGGCCTGTGCACCAACTGGTATCCCCCAACTGCTAATTGCATGCAGAACAGCTGTGTTGTTATTCCTATAGCCAACAGCATGGCAACACACACCTATAACTGAGTACTTCATGTGGGCATTGCCCCTTTTCCTTGCCTGCGAGGGGGACATCATGGAAGTGTGTGAACAAGAGCATCAGAGGGGGTAGTTGGAAATACCTCTTACAACACATGTGGAGACAGCCCAACAAAATGGGGGAGAAGGTCACAGATGTAGGGACAAAATATGAGTATTGCTGTAATACATTTGGATTCATGCTAGTTTAACAGGGTTTGTGTGGACATGGATATTCTGAATGGGTGTCAGTCAGACCGTGTTATGTGGTTGACATGACTCTCAACTGTAGGGCTATCCACAGAATGGCCAGAGGTTTGACTCTTATCTTTGGTCTGTTCCTCTGACAGTTGTTGCCCTTGGCAAATCAGTAGCATGCCCTGGGTATTGCAGTCTGTAAATGCTAACTTCCATTTGTGTTTCTCTCAGTTAAGATATGTTACAACAAACCTTGTTACACCAGCAGCATTCTCAGTTTATAACAGCAATATTTAAATTATGCCCCTGTGTTTGGGCCTCTGTCCCCCAATTATGTCAGGCTTTGTCCTGATGTCATGCAGTAAGAGGATGATAAGTATGGTAATCATTAGTTAGTGCCTTCCTTCCTGATATCATCCTAGTGATGTAGCAGAATGCCAAGCATGTTATGAGGAAGAGGCCATATATATGAGCACAGAACCTTGACATTTTGTGGGAATCTGTACAGTTGAGGGGGTCTGTGTATTTGTTAACAGACTGTCAGGATTGTGTAGCAGTGTAGTGTGTAAATGTTTGTTGCGCTGTATATGGAGGAGGGTACATTTAAGTGTTATGGCTCCTTTTCTATCTGACCAGTTTTTGGTGGTCTATCAGCTGTATATGTTTGTAGGGGCAGATTGAGACATGTTCTGCACCACCGCAGGAGTCAGAATACACTGTGACGTAGGGCAGTATATGTAGGGGTAATGTGTGAGTGTTAAACATGATATTTATGTTCACACAGTCATTATACTCTACTGTTCATTTGGCTTACCAGCATGTCACTGTAACTGTGGTGAAATTGGTTGTGGGTATGCAGGCTCAGACCGGTGACTGTTTTTCACTATTGTTACATCCCTGTAGTGCCTGATATATATATATTTGCAAATGCATGTTTAATTTCCCATAGATGACTTGGGGTAGTGTTGTGTTAGTCTGACTGTAGTTTGGATGGTGCTTGGTGACATGCTAAGCATCTCAGTCTACTTTCCCTAATGTCATGTTAAGCCAGATATTCGTAGGATGTCCAGTTGTCTGTCTCATAGCTTTGGTCTCGTTCCCATAAGTGTTGTGTACGTCTGACAAATCAGTGGGATGATGTGAGGATTTCAGGCACTAACTAATGAGAAGCACTTGAGTGTTGGAGTTGTGCTATTTCAGTCAATATATGTTAGAACAGACGGTGTTGCTGTAGCAATTGTCTCAACTTATCTAGTCAAGTGTTTCAGATATATCCCTATTTTCATGGCTTTATCCCTCCACTTTATCAGGCTTGGTCCAGATTCATTGCACTAAGGGGTTCTGAGCACACCTCTCAACTGGCTGGATTGTTGCAGAACATACAGGTTTACTGCTCATATTTTGTCTTTGTTCCACAAATTATTCTGATTTCTTTGGTAAATCACTGTGATGATCTGAGAATTTCTGTCAGTAAATGATGATATAATTTCAGTTCCAGACTTCATAGCCTTCAGAACATGTATGCTGAAACAAACCCTGTTACTCGAGCAACTTTCTACTTTTCTAAGAGCAATATTTAAAATATGTCCCCAGTTGTGGCCCATTATCCCCCCAATTTTACAGCCTTTGCCCAGATTTCTTGCACTAACAGGTTGAGAGGTATGGTTCTGAGATATGAGTGCACTACATGTTATGAGCGTGTGTGTGTGTGTGTGTGTGTGTGTGTGTGTGTGTGTGTGTGTGTGTGTGTGTGTATATATATATATATATATATATATATATATATATATATATATATATAGTTTTTTCATATATATATATATCTCCATACATGTATATATGTATATGAATATATACAAAATCTGAGTGATTCTAGAGCTTTTTCCCTACCGTTGAATGACTCTACTGCATGATATGTTTGAAAAAGCATCGGAGACTTCTACAGCTTAAATGGTGTAGTGGTATGTTGCTCTGACTACAGTGTACAGGGTCCTGGGTTTGAGACTTGGCAGTGCTAACTATTTTGTTGCTAGGCAGAACAGTGGCTGATGGAGACAGAGTAATTAAAGCAGTTTTAAGTGGGTTTGCGCAATGCTAAGGGATGCCAACATACAGTTAACCGTACAGATGCTTAATCCATTTTGGCTTCACTTAGCATCACGGAAACTTGCTTACTCTCTCTTACTTCCACTTACACCCACGTTAATTCCTTTAAAAGAAAAGAAAAAGTGGTTATAGAAAAGTGGTGAGAAAGGGGCACACAGAGGGAAAAACAATATGAAAGGTAGCTAGGGATGTGCAGGAGGGTGTAGGGAATGTCCATAGCTGCCCATTTGTAGTACAGCAACAGCTGTGCATTTGTATGGAATTTGAAAGTGAATTTGGGCATTCAAACCCCAGAGAGGGGTGAGGACAACAGAAATGTGTTGTCAAGCCAATTGGACCAGATTACATGTGTCCAGTGGACACCTGTGCAAAATGGACAGCTACATATGGGGCGATAATTGTTTTGGGGACAGATGCCCTTTTTTTTGTTACAGTGAGAGTGGGATGTTGGGGAAGGATTGTAGGTACGTCTGGGAGGTAGGTTGGGTAGGAAGACAGACAAGACAGACAGGATAGCAGACAGGGGTGTGTATGAGACATGTGAGGGTAAACACCTTGGATGGGGAGGGTGTTTGGGAATTAGAGGCCCATGAGCCCCCAGATTGTTACGGTGGGACTGACATCCTCACCTGCAGGCAGTCACAACTGCACCTTCATAGCCCCGACAGTGGCTGTGCTGGGGGATGGAAAGGAGGGGCAGCCTGCTACTCAAGGTGCACCAGGCAGCCCTCCATCTGGCACAGCTGGCTACCCAACTCAGAGTGGATGACACTGCGCACCATACCCCGGAAATGATGGCGGATGACGGGTTCTTCTCTGTGTCCACCCAAGGTGGTGCAGGGCCTGCAGGAGATGATATTCCATGGTGGGTCCCAGATGTTCTGGGGCCCGGTGTCATGGACAGATGGAGCAGGACAGGTGGATCCGCTAAGATTGGCCTTCTCAAACATGCCATGGTGTTGAGGTTTTCCAAGATATATTGATTAGTCATGAACAAAACATTTCAATATTAGATTTAAAGGCATGCATGGGTGTTCAATTAACCCAAAACAACAAATGTGAAACAGTTGCATAGCAAACAGAACACATGCATAACTGGAACAACAGTAAGCATTGTAACAGCATGCCAGTAACAATGATGACAATAGGCCGCCAACAACGGCATTTGAATAAGGTATGTTAACATGCAACCAATTAATTATATAAACAATAATGTAACCCATGTCCCAACATTAGGTTTGGTAACAACATACCAGTAGTATATGAATAATAATTAGTGATGCAGATGAGGGGTGGGAGGAGAGAAGAAAAGTCCATTAACAACTGCATAGGCCTCTATTTTTGCAACAGTACTGCTCAATACTCTAGAGGACTTCCCTCACTCTACAACTACTTATGGCCTACCTATCACCATATTTGTGAGGTGGGCCATGTAGATGGCCTTCTGTACAATGGTACCCATATAATGGGGAACTGTCAGTTTGCAACCAACCTCAGTTCACAAGTCGCCTCACACCCGATTGCATTACATTATTACTTTCATACTTAGTGTGGATGACAACTGGTACAGCAAGGGGAGGGATGGCTCTTCTGGCATTCCATTTGTGGTAATGCTTCTTGTACCATCCAGTAATTGGGTGAGCACCTTTTGGGGAATAGCTACATTATTAGGGGATGTTAGAGAGTGGGCAGCTTGCAAGCATCCATACATCTGGTCAGCCACATACCACTGCTAATGTCATGTACCTCAGAAACATACCTCAGTATATTTTTGCTGTTTCTATGTGTGCGACCTTCCCTTCTTGCTGAAAATAAAGTTAAACTGCTAATTTAACTGTATTTAGCATTTTTTATTCCCTGCACTTAAGTTAAAGCTTGTTTGTTTAATTTAACTGTTGAGGCTGCCCACTCAAGTGTGCTAGCCTGTGCATTTAATATACTGTTGTTTTTCTGCATTTTCCTGTTGCCTTCTTGAAAAAAAAAAAAAACCTTTGTTTGCCATCTTTCCCTGACTAGAATAGTCCCCTATACAGGCTTTGCTGTATTCTGGACTTTGGGATAGTTCCTGTGTTGCCCATTACCTTACTTGGATAGAAGGAAGTTTCTTTGCTCACCAGTGGGAGTGGGGAGCCTTGAGCAGCCTATCTGTCCCTGAAGGAGTGACCTCAGCACAAGAATCTTGTAGTAATTGGCCGTTTTGGGCCATTTCTATCTCTCTGAAGTTCCCTGCTTAAAAATCCACTTTAGCGCGCGTTTGCACACTTTTGCACAATTTAGCACGAAGTTGCCCATAGAGCAGCATCGGGCAGCGCTGGTTAATCTAGTTTAAACTATATCTGGCTCCACAAAGTCTACTCTTCAGTTTTTCCCTTAGAACTGCTCTACTTTCAATCTAAACAGTTTATTCTCTAACTAAAAAGCCCAGCACTTGCTCCTAAAGCATTTATACACAGGTAAAGCACTCTTAAACAAAAAAGAAAGCACTATATCCACCTACAATCCCCTTGAGTACCCATTACCCTATAGGTCCTTTCTGACTCAGTTACACAGCAATCCCTTACACTATTCTAGCATGTCGAATGGTCAATTACTGGCGTCCCCTCCAGTTCAGCTGGTGAATCTGGGAATCTTGAGGCAATGTTACAACTTCCTCATGTACACAGACAACCCTCTCCTACTCCCAGCAAATACAAATATATGTGAGAGATGTGACTATATAGCCAAACTGGAGGCTGAGTTCTCTCGACTCAGTACTGGCAAAACCAGTCAGGAGGAGAAGGTAACCACACTCACCACAAACTCAGTCTCACATAGACCTATCACAACTGCAAACCAAACACATAAACACACAAAAACATACTCAGAGGCTCTAATTAAAAATCTACCAAAACAACAGAGGCCTCCAAAGCAGACATCCAAGCAACCACTACCTCAAAACACAGCACATGCAACACATAGTTCACAAAGTCAGTGTGCCAAACAGTCACAGCCCTTAAGGCCAAACAACATGCCTGATACACTTGTAATAGGTGACTCCATAGTCAGACACACTGACGTCCCGCTCACCAGACTGAACAAGGAAAAGGTTACAGTAAGCTGCCTGTCGGGCGCTAGAATCCGCCACATAACACAAGCACTCAGGTCACTCCAAAGCAAGTACAAATATGACTCAGTCATTGTCCATGCCGGTGTGAATGACCTGAGATGTACCTCCCTGGACTACATGAAAAGAGACATAGAGGAGCTCTCTGATTATGTAGCCCAGGCCGGTATGACCCTGACCCTGAGCAGCATCTTACCCTCACCAAGAATGATGCCACAGTACAAAGACAAAATGATCAGCTTTAACAATTGGCTCAATTACTGGTGTCATTCTAAGGGGATCCAATATCTATCTGCTTGGGATGACATGCGTGACAAGCCACGCTGCTTTGCAAGGGACGGCTTGCACCTGTCACCCCTGGGCTTCCGGATATTGGCCAAGGCTCTTGCCACCCCCATAGTGCCTTTTTTAGGCAAGGCTCAAAAGACAAACCCACCTCCCTAGAAAACACAAGTGGAAAAAAACTAAGGGTAATGCTGCTCGATGCCAGAAGTCTAAACCTCAAGATGCACGCTCTCGAAGCCCTCCTCAGTATGGAGAACATTGATGTCTGTGCAGTGACTGAAACCTGGTTCAAGGCTCCTGAGAGCACCCTAGCACTACCAGGTTATACCTCATATCATGCTTTTCGGCCTCAAAACTTGGACCGAACCACAAAAGGAGGGGGAGTATCTATATTCATCAAAGATACCCACACCTCCAGGTTAGTGGAGCTGCACGAAGCATCGGAGACCATCCATGTCCAACTAACCATAGGCAAAACTGCCCTACAGTTTGTAGCATGCTACAGACCACCCTCTCAAACTCAGGAACCCCACTCAGCCTTCCTGAAGACACTGGAGAGTATGAATGTCTCTCCAAATACCATCATATTGGGAGACTTCAACTATCCAAACATAGACTGGGTGCATTACTCAAGCCCCAACACCCTAGCCCAAAGGTTCCAAGAATTCATAAACTCAAATGCGATGGAACAACTAGTCACCACTCCCACAAGAGAAGATAATATACTAGACCTGATCATCACAAACATGGGGACACAATGCTCCACACCAGAAGTATACCCCTCATTGGTGAGATCAGACCATAAATTAATCTCACTGAAAATCCACATCCCGCCCCCACCCCCAGCACAAAAGACCACAGTGAAGAATTTATCAAAAGCTGACTTCACACTTCTCAAGACTGAAGTGGTATCCTTCAAGGCCCCTGGGCCAGTGAAAACCACAGCCCACACCGCTGAATCCTTTATAAACACTTTCTACGGACACCTTCAAGAATGCATGGATCATGCAATCTCAAATAAAACCAACACCCATTCCCCCAAAGGCAGGCATCCTGTCTGGTGGACCCCAGCCATTAACAAGCTCTACAACAGGAGGAGGAAGCTACTACATGACAGAGCAAAATCCCCAAAAGGGAAGGCATCTCTGATCAGTACTAGCAAAAAACAATGGTCACTCATAAAATCATCCAAGGCCAACTTCGAGAGAAAAATCACAAAAGACACTAAAGACAATCACAAGGCCTTCTTTAGTTATGTTAGAAACCTGGGTGGAAACTCTCAGATATGCTCAGAGTTAGTCCAAAATGACAGAAAATACACTGAACCCACAGACATTGCCAACATACTGGCAGACAGGTTCAGTGCAAATTTCTCTCCCCCTCCCCCCCAAAAGGAGAAATATCTATCCCAGCAGAGTGTTGCCTCCCTGACATCTCAGATGCCCAGGTGAGAGCCGCCCTCTCCAAAGCTAAAAACACTGCATCAATGGGACCAGACGGTGTCCCAGGTTGTGTGCTACATGAACTCCAAGAGGAACTAAACCTGCACATAAGGCTGCTGTTTAATCTTAGCCTTACTACAGGATACGTACCCAAAGAATGGCGTACAGCAAAAGTGGTCCCACTCCACAAAGGAGATGCTTCTACGGACCCTGGAAATTACTGCCCCATAAGCTTGATGAGCCTGGTCTGCAAAGCTATGGAGAGGATCATTATGGAACTCATAAACAAAGACATTGGGGACTTACAGACAATAGATCTACCCAGTTCGGCTTTGTCAAGGGCAGATCCTGCCTTTTGAACCTGGTCGACTTTTTTGAAACAGTCACTAAGGCCATTGATGAGGGTAAGACAGTTCACACAGCCTACCTTGATCTTGCAAAAGCCTTTGACACAATACCCCACTCGGGCATCATAGACAAGCTCACCAGCTTAAATGTAAACCCATATGTCATAAGATGGGTTGCAAACTGGCTCAAGGACAGAACCCACATGGTCTGAATTGCTGGAGCCATGTCAGACTCTAAGCTAGTCACAAGTGGTGTCCCACAGGGCTCGGTCCTGGGACCCCTCTTGTTCGGCATTTATTTTTCCGAGGTGCAAGCAAATATAGGAGGATTGTGGCTCACAAAGTTCACAGATGACTGCAAACTGGGCGCCATAATTGATACTCCAGCGGACACAAGCATCCTTCAGAAAGGCCTCATAGAAATGGATAACTGGTGCCAGAGCCATGGCCTTAAACTGAACTCCAAAAAATGTATAGTCATACCCTTTGGGAAAAACAAAGTACCCACAAATTACCACATAGGTGGTAATCCATTAAGTACGGAAGAAGTAATCAGGGACCTAGGGACCCAAATTGACAGTAACCTCTCATTTGACACTCACGTTGCCAAGGTGGTTAGGAAGACCTTCTATATTACCCACCTTATCATGAAAGGATTCACATCGAGATCAAGAGAGGTCATTCTACCCCTATACTCTTCCCTTATCAGGCCCATAATTGAGTACAATGCCCCATTTGGGATGTACCTTACCCGACACCTGCAGCAGTTAGAAAGACCCCAAAAGTACCTCACCAAGAGGATCAAGGGTCTCAAACATATGTCATATGCTGCCAGGCTGAAGAAACTCCAGCTCTATTCAGTTGCATACCGCCTACTCAGAGGCGATCTGTGTCTGACGTATAAGGCCATGTCAAGTCCAGAATTAATGGACATGCTCCACCTCAGAAAATCCAAATCCACCAGAGCCACGAGAGCGAGAGATTTGAACCTCAACACAGAAATAAATAGGACGTGCTGGAGGGACAGATTCATAACCCAGAGGCTCAATACACTCTGGAACAGAATCTCAGTCCATGTTAGGCAGAGCCCCTCACTGACTCTCTTCAAGAGAAATCTTGACGAGTGGATGGGAGATCGTAGGTTTACCCCAGGGGGTCATCTCTGTGTCACTACTAGACAGAGGCACAGTAAACTAAACCCTAAATGGGCATAGTATTCTCATTCAAAGGGGTGGCGAAAGTCACACACACAAGGGCTAGGCTTATAAATACCCTAGGGCAGATAGCCTAGTATGAACCTATGAACCTATGAACCTATATATCTCAAACAGTTGAAGCCCCCATACCGATCCTTGGGGTACACCGTTGTGGATGACTCTACTATTAGAGGTGGGTTCTACTACATTGACTGAGTGAGTGGCGACTATCATTGGGCCAGTTAGCTACCGAACTGGTAACCTACAGGTTGGTGCCTAACTGTGTAAGCTTATGTATCCTGTCCACCTGGGGATTAGTGTGAGAGGATTGGGCTAGGTGAAGGTAGGCATGGTTCACCATCTTCCCCTCATCCCTGTGCTTGTTGACTACTGCACAGAGGTCAATCAGGTTTCACAGGCCTGATATCCCTTTGAAAATATGATGGTACAGTGTGTGGGACCAGACATTTTGATGTTGCTGATGTCCATGTTCATAATCTCCTTGATATTGCCTCCCATGTCCTTGCAGAGCAGGCTAGTTAGGCTGATGTGCATCATATTGGCTGGGTTGGTGGATTGCTCCACCTTTGTGTATAGGGATGACAGTGGCTGTCCTCTGTGCAGATGGGATGACACCAGTGCTCAGGCTGTGGTTGACTACAGTGCAGAATGGATCTGAGAGCCCATGCCTGTGTTCATGTGGGATGCAGCCAGGGATGGTATCATAACTATGGAGACCTCTGTGTGTTGCCTTTGAGAGGGCATTACAGACCTGCTTCTTGATGATGGGGGGTAGGTGCTGCACATGCACATGTGTACCACTAGGGGGATAGGAGGGGTGGTGTTTACACTTCACCTGTCTGCAGCTGGTTGCCTGTATCTATGCCATATGTGCATGTGGTGTTATTGACCACCACTACAGAGCAGATTTGTGTGTTGCCTCTGGAATTGCAGACAGGTGCTGAAGGCCTATTGATTTGCCTTGGTGGATGTGTCCAATTTGCACTCAAAGACAGCCTAAGGATACATCACCTGTGCCCTTATTTGCTTGTACAGACCACGCTGAGATTGCTTCCAATCAGGCACCTGTTCCTTCTTGGCCTATCCAGCAATTGTTTCCACCTATTATGGTATCTGTGTATTGCTGCTGTCCATCAGAGGCATTTACAATAACATGAGGGAAATTATGTTGTCCTGTCAGGTACTGCTGAGTCCATACAGTTATGTGGGTGCCCACATAGTATTGTGCTGTGGGCCTGGACAGTGTTGCTAATTCCAACTAGATGGGTATCTAACTGGCCCAATGATAGTAGCCACTCACTCAGTCAAAGTAGTAGAACCCACCTCTAATAGTAGATTCATCCACAATGGTGTACCTCAAGGATCGGTCTGGGGGCTTCTACTGTTTGAAATATATGTATCTGAGGTATATGACAATAGCAGTGGTCTGTGGCTGACCAGGTGTATATATGCTTGCAAGCTGCTCACTGTCTTACATCCCCCTAGGTTCCCACCTTTGGAGTGCCTCCATGGCCCTCTTCAAAAGGAACCTCGATGATTGGATTGGAGATAGGAAATTCACCCTGGGGATCATGTCAGTCACCCTGCTAAACAGGGGTCCAGAGAAGTAAATAGTGTAGGAGGAAATATCCAGGGAAATTGTTATGGCTAGGCTTGTGTAGGCCCTAGGGCCGATAGCCTAGTACCAACCTATGAACCTATAAATGGAACATTGGCTGTACAGCTACTTCTACCTACTGTGGGGAGATTTATAGTCATTTGTGTACAGCTCATTCTGTTTGGCACTGTAAAGAGGAGGTGGGGAGCAGGGGAGATGGTGGCCTGAACAGTGATGTCTATGTGGTCAGATATTACCAAGGGGGATGGCAATGTAGGAGTGCTACAGTGGCTACTCATGTTGGTTAGGACCAGGTACATGAGATTCCCACCTACTGTAGGAGTGTTGACTGGCTGTTCCACTGCATTGCCATTGACAAAGCCAAGGAATCTATGTGCATTCATGTTAAGGTGGCATAGGTCAGGCACACTATAGTTGGGTACTTGAAGTCACCCAGGAGCAGGGGAGACAATTGAATCCTGACAGATTCCAGCAGGTCCCAATAGGTGTGGTGGGTGTCCATAGTCATGGTTGGAGGCTTGTAGCTAGCTATGATTTGAGTAGGTGTTTTGTCAAGTGTTAACTGCACTCTGGATGTCACCTGTGTGACATACAGAGGTGTGTATGTGTATGGTAATGTTCAACACTCCACCTCCTGTAGCTTTGCGGGCCTCCATTTGGGGTCTAAGCATATGACAGGATAAGTGACCTGGCAAGGTTGATGCGCTCTCCACAGCTATAAAGCAGATTCAGTGACTGCGTAAATGTCAGCATCCTACAGGACAAGGTACGCTTGCATTGACACGGGTGTCATGGTAAGATACCTAGATCCTGTTAGAGCAAGACATCTGCAGAAAGGCACACATCAGTGTTGGGCAAAGGCCAGTAAATAGTGTCACTTTATGAATCTAGCTAAAACACACTTATTTGCCAGCAAAGACAGTGTCACATTCACAAGTGTACACTGCAGGATACGACATCTGACAATGAAATGTATGCTAATTTGTTATGACGTCAGTCTTTAATGGGTTGCCAGTGATGTGCCAGACAGTACACAACACTCTGAGGCATTGACTACAAATATGAGGAAGACATGTGGTCAATCTGCAAAACTTTGGACAGTTGTCAGGTATGGGCTCGGTATACCACATACAGCTCAACACACACATCTGCACCTGTCATGTAGTATGCAATACCCTATGTACATCTCTTACATTTTTAAGACAAGCATATGTATCAGAGTAGCATTCACAAGTGACATATGAATAATTACAACAGTCCAGGTAGCTGGCCTACCAGTGACACACTCAGTATTGAACAATAGAGACTCCATTGTAGTCTTTCATGAGCTGACCTTTACTGAGGTGACTCAGGGGCCAGAGATGTGCTCCATGTTAATTCAGGCAAGGAAAGTGGTAATGGCAATAGTTGCTGGACAGCATCATGTGAGTCCAGCAGGTCTTGTTGTGGCTTAGAGTTTAATGCCCCATTTGACATCATTGCATCCCACCTTCTGCATTCCATGACATGCTTACATGATTGACATACCTGCTATAGTGTTCAGGAGTTCCCTCACAACAATGCAAATGGTTAGGTTTGTGTAGTTGTAGTCTGTCTTTGTGTAGATAGGTTGAGACCTGTGTTGCATAGGCAGCAGCAGCTTCCCTTTTTTTTAAGTAATGCTCATGATCAGGTGATGGCCTATGCACCAATCTGTGTCTCCCACTTGTTACTTTCATCAAGAGCAACTGTGTTGTCTTTCCATTTGCCAATGCCAAAGCAACACAGTGCTATAATTATGGCCATCATGTGTGCCTTGCCCCTTTTCCTTGCCTGTGTGGAGGATATTATGGATGTGTGTGGGCTACAGCTTCAAAGACAGTAGGTGGGACTACCTCTCAGGAGAGAACATGTGGAGGCAACCCAACAACATGGGGAACAAAGCTCCAGAATTGGGTACAGATTGTAAGTCAGTAGTGCTATTATACACATAGAGGATTGCCAGTTTAACAGGATTCATCTAGGCATGCATTTTCTGTGTGACTTGACGTCTGACAGTGATATGTCTCTTGATGTCTACTACATACTGGGGGGGTTCACCTGTTATGTTTGACCTGTTCATCAGGCAATGTCTGTTTTTGTGGAAGCAGTAGGATAATGTGAGGATTGTAGTCAGTAACTGTTGACATCTATTGGTATTTCAGACATCATATCTTTCAGGGATGTTATGTTACAACAAAGCCTGTGACACTGTCAACTGTTTCAATTTCTAACACTATTATGTGAGATATGTCCTTCTTTCCGGCCCCCTGTTCACCAAGTATGTCATGCTTTGTCCAGATGTCTTGCAGTAAGAGGGTCAGAGGTATATTATATCATTATTTATTGACTGCACTCAAGGTATCATCCGATTGACTTAGCAGACTCCTGGAAGTGGTATGCGGCAGTGGCCATGAATATGGCCGCACACCCTGGACATTCTGTGGACATCTGTACATCTGAGAGTTATGTATGTCTGTCTATTGTGAGGTGACTGCCAAGATAGTGTAGCAGTGCTGTGTGTAGATGTTTGTTTGGCTGGGTAGCGAGAATAGCAGATGTGAGTGTCACAGATCCTTTTTCTATCTGACTGTGCGTGCTGCTATGGCTACTGGTGGTCTATCAGGTGTGTATGTTTGTAGGGGCAGACTGAGAAACATAGTATAATGCCTCAGAATTCTCAGTACACTGTGAGTTGGGCAAGTATATGTCAGTATATTGTGTTACTGGGAATCAGGATACATTTGTTCAAACAAACGTTCTAATCTAGAGTTCATTTGGGGTACTGATATGTTGCTGTGATTGTGGTGCAAATGGTTGTGGGTGGACATTTATGCACCACTATCTGCTTTTCCCTACAGTTCCATCCCTGTAGTGCATGATATATTTGGATATACATGGGTAATTGCCCAGACCTGATTTGGGTTAGTGTACTGTTGGTCTTACTGGGGTTCAGAAGGTGCTGGGTGAAATGGTTGGCAGCTGTCATGGGTTTTTCCATTCTGTTACATGACTGTGGTCATACCTCTCCACTACCCAGATGTCTAGACACTGTCCTGATGTGTGGCTCATATGTTTTGTCTGTTGGCCACAACATTTGTGGGTTTCTGAGAAATCACTGGGATGATGTGAGCATTGGCATTAGTAAATTTTGACATTCATTTGTGTTTCAGAACTGGAATCTCTCTGGCATTGTATGTTAAAGCACACCACACAACTCTAGCAGACGTCTACATGTATGACAGCAATATTTCAAAAATGTCGCTATTGTTTGCCCTTTATTCCCCCCCCCCCATTTGTTGGGCTTTTTGCAGATTTGTTGCAGTAAGAGGTTGGTTATCTGCATACATATATATATATATATATATATATATATATATATATATAGATATATATATATATATATATATATATATATATATATGTATGAATATATACATATATATATATATATATATATATATATATATATATATATATATATATATATGTATTCATTTGGGTGGTGAAAGCCAGGGAACCTTTTTGGCTAGGCTTATATTATATGAACCTATGAACCTATATATTTATATATATATATATATATATATATATATATATATATATATATATATATATATATATATATATATATTGGTATGTATATCTACATATATATGTATATAACAGTACTATGGATATATAATTCACCCCTTATGTTGAATGAGTGTTGTGCATGATATGTTTGCAAAAACATTACAAATCCCTACAGCTTAGATGGTGTAAAGGTATTTTGTTGTGATTGTTGTTTTACAAGGTCCTTAGTTCCAGACTAGGAAGTGATTACTTTCTTTCATTAATGTTAAATGAACAGAATGAATGATATGTTTGTAAAAGCATTATAGATTTACACAGATCAGATGGTGTAGTGGTACTTTGCTGTGATTGTAGCGAGCATCATTCCAGGTTTGAGACTTGATAGTGCTGATTATTTTGTTGCCAGGCAGAACAAGGGCTAATGGAGACAAAGTGATTAAGGCACTTTTAAGCAGTTGTAAGTGGATTGCACAGTTTTGTGTGGTGTTAAGCATTGATATGAGATGGTTAAACCCTCTTAGCTTCACTTAGCACCACTTAGTCCTGCTTACACCTACACTAATTTTCTTTAAAGAAAAGAAAAAAGGGTGACAGGAAAGTGGTGAAGTGGGGGCAAGCAGAGGCAAACCATTATGAAGAGAAGCTAGGGATGTGCAAGATGGGTGTAGGAAAGGACCATAACTCTACATTTCTTCGGCAGCAACAGCTGTGAATTACATGTGTAGAATTTGGAATTTACAGCCTCGCATCCCATGGGGAGGGTTGTTTATTACAGACATTTGCAGAGTAATCTATGGGTTGATTGATTAGTTTCACTGTACATGGGGCAAAATGTAGAGCTATGCATGGGGCAATATTTTTTTTGCAGGACAGATGCCCTTTTTTTTTTTTTTTTTTCTATTTTAAGGTTTGAGTGGGATGCTGGGGAAGGGCTGCAAGTATGTTTGGGGAGATAGGTTGGCTGGGATAGGTTGCATTTCCAGACAGACAAGACAGTAGACAGGGGAGGTATATGACACACGAGGTGGTAAACACCTTTGATGGGGAGGGTGGTTGGGAATCTGAAGCCCATGAGCCCCCAAATGGATACAGTGGGACTGAGGTCCCAACCCATGGGCAGTCACCACTGCTCCTTCATGGCCCCAAAGATGGCTGTGCTGGGGGCTAGACAGGAGGGTCAGCCTGTATCTAGAGGTGCACCAGGCAGCCCTCAATCTGGTGCAGCTGCCCACCCAACTTGGCTTGGATGGTGCTGTGCACCAAACCCCGGAACTGACTGTAGGTGACAGGCTCTTGTCTGTGCCCGCTCCTGGGGGGGGATTGGCCCCATCCCCTTAGGCAGTTCCACCCTAAGGTGGTGCAGGACCTGCAGATGAGGAAGTCCAAAGTAAGGTCCCAGATGTGCTGGGGACTGGAGCCATGGCCAGATGAGGCAGGATAGGTGGATCCACCTTCCCAAATGTGCTATGGTGTTGAGGTTTTAAAAAATATGTTGGTTAGTCATGAACAACACATTTCCAGATTAGTTATAACAGCATGCATGGGTGTTCCAATTAACCCCATAAAACAGATTTGGAACAGTTGCATATCAAAATGAACACATACATAAATGGAACAACAGTATGCATCATAACAGCATGCCAGTAACATTGACAGCAACAGGCCACCAACAATGGTATTTGAACAAGGTATGTTAATATGCAACCAATCAAATATGCAAACAAAAATAGAACACAAGTCCCAATGCTAGGTTTGGACTAAAACATACCCATAGTATATGAATTATTGTATTGATCCAGATGGGGGAGATACAAAAAGTCCATTAACAACTGTTTATGCTTCTATTTTTCACAACAGTACTGCTCAGTACTCTATGGGTCTGGCCTCACTTTACATCTGCCTATGGTCCATAGCTTTTGTAGCACAAACATACCTACTAAACTGAGAACTGTGTTGAAAAAACAAACCCATTAGGAAGGAAAAGGAGGAAGCAACCACCCACGCGATAGGTAGGTTCGACCACAATCCCCAAAGCGCCAAAACAGCTGAAACAACTTTATTCCACAACAAATAACGCTTAAAAGCGTTTTTTTTTTCGAACAATGTCCAAACTTCATCAGAAAATATTGTTCTCAGATGATGTCACATAAAACCTTAAAGAGCAATCATCCCTTCATTATGATTATTTAAAAACTGTATGGTTCAACCTTTGTCTAATAATTAAATGTCTTCTGATTAAAATGTCATTGTTAATATAAATGTATCCTACCTATTATTTTAACTGCACATTAGCTATTAAGTGGATTAAGTACATAAACACAATTTTTTAAGGTTTTATGTGACATCATCTGAGAACAATATTTAAAACCTACTAAACTGTCAGCCTGCAATGGTATGGGGCAAACTGTGACAACTCTGGGTACATGACTAGAGGGGAATCATACATGTCAGGGTTACATATCTGGCACAGGAGGGGTACTCTGAAGTGTTGTTATGTGAGTGTGCTACTGGCATTCTTCAACTGGTTTCCTATCTGTGTCAAAGGTTATTGGCAGCAGTGGCCACTAGCCATGACACCGTGACACTTGAGAGACATGTATCAGGAAGAGTGCATGTTGTATGTAACTATCCTGATGTTATTTACAGGCATGTGGTGGGACAGTTTTAACAGTTGTACACAGCTTATTAATATACCCTTCATGCAGCTACTACCAACATTTCCTTACATGTACAACCTGTGAAGAAAATATCCGTTAACACTACCTGACTGTTTTTACATTTATTCCTGATTCCCTGTGTGTAGATATGCACACATCTTAGTAACACTCTCTAGATTCAAACCATGTTTGGGTGTGCAAAATTAACAAGTAAGCTATTTTGCATCACAATGAGCTACTGCAAAACTGTCATTTCTTATTTCTCGGGTTTTTGCCTAATAGTCTCTTGGTTAGACAGTCTGAAGTTGTAATCCTGTAATGCATGCATGACAGATAGTTATTGTACTGTGCATTAATCCTTTGGATTACTACAATCTGGAAAGCAAAGCTTAACACCAGGCAATGCTGGATGGAACACACTTTGAAACTTTACACATTACTATTCAGAGTTCAGAGCTTAGTACAGTATATATTTCACATTTCAGTTATATCTTGTTTTACAGCTCCACCATCTACAGTTTCTTTACACCTGGTTCACAGAAAAACCTCGGTTAATGTATGCTGTCACAATCACATTTGCTGTGAAGAAGCTGTATACATTCTATATGTCTACAACAACATACCAGAATAAACACAACAGTTTTTTGTAGGAATCTTTATTGCACATCAATATTAGTCGGTCAAACTTTTTTATTTATTCAGTTCACACAGTAACAGTATACTTACTAGCAGTAAGCAATGTACTCCTTCTTAGCTATTTGAACAATATACTGCAAAATAGATTTGTTCTCACCAGCCTGTTGGCACAGCCTCAGCAGCCTGTCAGCATGGGCTTCTATGTTCATAGCCCTCTTTGCTGCAGTTGTAGGGAGGAGAAAAACAAACATTATGCATACCTGTCTATTACATTCTCAGACTAGTATTTGCTACAAACTACTTGATAGTGATACTTAGTCACTACTGAAGCATTCTGTGCCCGTGCATCTTGGATCCAGTGGGCCAAGAGTGCCCTCTTCCTGTGCTTTAGGTCAGCATAGTAGTGCCATATGTGTTCACCAGTCCAGGGGATGCCAGTAGCACTGGTGAGATCACATGTGAGACAGTCCCAGGCTTCCACTTTGTATTGTGAACCCTGATACTGGCCCTGCAGCAGTCTCTCATCATGGTTTTCTACAAGGAGTCCAGTCATGACCCCTGACGCCTGAATGCACCAGCGCTGCCCCTATAAACGCGCTTCCTCTCCAATGCCAGACATGCTC
Source organism: Protopterus annectens (assembly GCF_019279795.1). Lineage (NCBI taxonomy): Eukaryota > Metazoa > Chordata > Ceratodontiformes > Protopteridae > Protopterus > Protopterus annectens. Next base: position 1,818,540,748 of record NC_056743.1, read on the forward strand.
CTGCAGAGGTCAAACTAAACAGGTTATGGCTGTATTCCCACCTGCATGATTGAAATAAGGTCATATTCCTGCCCTTTGCCATCATTGGACCATTTTGAAAATGCTGAGCACAGCTTAGCAGCATGCAAATCCACTAAGCTGAGTTGAATAGTGCTTAAAGGGATACTGCTTAACAGTGTGCAAATCCACTTAGCTGAGCTACCTGCTGCTTAGCAATCACGTCTAAGTGATGCTTAAAACTGGTAAGCATAGCTGAGCATTGCTGAGCATTGCTCTCTTTTCATTTTAAAAACTATCAGAATAACGACTTAATTTAGTAGGTGTATATGGTTTACTTTACATGACATCCCCGTATATGCTTTCATTACATTAGCAAGGGGTGTCTCTATACTGTATGGGACACTTGTGTATACATGGATGATTTCACATATTATATGCACTCACAATTCCATTTTACACCAGCTGCACTAACCTGGTTGACAAAAAACAGTTGCTACATAATTTATGCTGAAAAAATAATTTTAACACTGCTTTCCCATATAAAAATTACTTGTCTGTTTTGGTAATTGAACCATGAGCACCTGCATGTAAAGCTGGGACTCTAACCACTACACTACCTCAGTTTGGGAATTTCAGCTATATATTTGTATTTATCTCCTATGGGATGTTTAAGCAATGGTAAGCAGATGGCCATAATGTGTGCACGTGCTCAGCTATGCTTAAACATTTTTTTAGCATGGAATAAAAATATTATATTATTATGTTATATAGTGGGTATTGTGGTTTTCTGACAAGTCATTGAGAACTACAGTCAGGAAATAATGGCATACATTTGACTTTCAGACTTCTATCCTTTGGAAATTCATGCTAATGCATAACCTGTTTTATATCAACTTTCTAAGTTTGTAAGAGCAATATTTATGAAGTGTCATTATTTGTGCCTTTGTCCACATGGACTGCAGTCAGGAAATAATGGCATACATTTGATTTTCAGACTTTTATCCTTCAGAAATTCATGCTCATGCATAACCTGTTTGCTATCAACTTTCTAAGTTTGTAAGAGCAATATTTATGAAGTGTCATGATTTTTATGGCTTTTTCCACCCATTATTTGTGCCTTTGTCCACATGGACTGCTTTAGCAAGTTTCAAGGTGTAGTATGGCACTTTTGCAATACAGGGGGTGTGTCACTGAACCTGTCACACACCCCCTGTATTGCTTTCCTGCTCCCGTATGTATTTCAGTTTTTGGACACTGAAATACCCATTTATTTCATTTCAGTATCCATGGACACTGAAATACTGGCATAATATTACAGAAATTCTCTAATATTAGGCCGTATTCATTTTAGAAAGTGCCATATGGCACTTTCTGAGTTCAGGGGGCATGTTAACTGTGCGAGCAGTGCTAGAACATGCCCCTTGCACCCATTCACTGTTTGTGTCCATACAGCCCTTACCAGTAGTACGCCTTCATGAATATGCAAGGCGTGCTGCTATTAGGGCTGTATGGACATGGGCATGGTTCCGTCCATGCAGGAATAGCACTATTCCTGCATGGAGTTTATTGAATCCCAGGGATAGTTTTTTTTATCATTACTATATTTCGTTTTTTATTTACACAATGCTCATGACTTTTAGCATGTGTATACTTTCTTATATTCTGAATAGCTAGCATCATTAGTTGTGTCTTTTATATAACACATTTTGACATGTTTTATGTTGCCTTGTCATGTGATTATCTAGTGCACAGTTGAATGATGGATAATTTCTCTTAGTTACGAAGGTAGATTTATTAGATTCCACTATGCATACAGATGTTTTTAAGTTTTGATGTGTTGCCTATAAGCATTGACATACATAGTTATTTTAATATTGTGTTTAGTAGATTAACTTTACCACAGGTTACATGGTGTTTACAATAGGCTTTTACTGTTTTTTGTTAAATAGTTAATTTCTTTTAATGTAATTTGCTCTATTTTCATTTTAATCAGCTATGGATCAGATGTTGTTTCACAACAGTTTTGATACCATTTCAGTAAAATCTTAGGCACTTCTGTTGTTTATTTATATTTGTGCTGTAACGTCTGGTTCATGAAGTGTGCTGATATTGCATTTGAACATCTTCAATTAGAGTTTTTCAGCAACCGTGGAGTTTATGTTTATAGGTACAGTACAATATATTAGTTGTTTTGTATATGAGTGTCTTGTTTATGAAGTGTGTTTTTTCACTTCATCGAAGTGTGCTGACATTGCATTTGAATATTTTCAATGAGAGTTATTCAGCAAATTTTATATCTATAGGCATAGTATATGAGTTTGATTTGCACATGATTTCTTGTCATATGAGTGTTAGCCATGCATTCTAATCTTTTTTTAATGCTTGTAAGTACATGTTTTATTTATTTGCAATCTATTTATACTTATGATGCAATTTTTGGTTTACGATGTGAGACAATATTGTTTTGTATACTAGCAATGAGTAGTATTTCAGTGATTACAAAGCTTAGCTACTTTGTCTAAGACTGTTGTTATTTGAATTGCTAGTTAAACACTTTTACCTTGTATTACTATTAACTACTTTGGATGAGTTGGGTATGTATGTTTTTAAATATCTATCATTCTTGATCAATTATATGGAATGACACAGTAAGCAGTGATTAGCATATGGTTTCTTTTAAATGGTGGTTTTAAATGCAGTAATTATAAGTCTGATGAAGCATTCATTAGGAATGTGAAAGCACTTATTTTGATCAAATCAAGGTTTTGGATTTTATACCATTGGCCTTAGTGTTTGTCCGAGGAGTGCTGTTGTTTCTTGATTGTTACATTTGTACTCCTCTGGCTGTTTACCCTGGTGGTATGTTCATTGTTTTTTATTATTTGTTGGTCATAAATAATGATGTCACATAGAATAGGTCTGTACTCATAGCTAACCTGTAGTCCCCACGTTCTGAATCAACTTCACTCCCCTGTCCCCACCACATGTGACACATGACATTCCTACAACCTGTCCCAGAACTTCCATATCTACAGAACAGGTAATAAATGGCATCTCTTTGGAGGATACACAGCATCTATTGGACATGGTAACATCCCAGGCTGCATCCTACATGAGATGTGGCATGGATTACTAACACCATTGGGAACACCTTGCAGTCATACTGAAACCACTGGCTGGACCCCAGCTGACTGGACAATGGTAACTGGTATACCCTTGCACAGAGGAGGTGCATGCACTGACCACCAGAACTATAGACCGCTTTGCCTGAGTATCCATATCTGTATGGCCGTAGGGGCAATCATCATGCAGATGATCAGCGCACATATATGTGATCGACACACAGTTGACTGTAGACAGTTTGGGTGTCTGACAGGGGGATCATGACTGTTGAATGTGGTGGACATTACCAAGGCAGCCTCCAAGGACCTGGGTGAGGGGACATCAGGCCATACAACCCCTGGACTGAGCCAAGCCATCTGACTATATCCCCCATTCAAGTATCATTTACAAAGCACCGAATTAGGCATCCACAGTACTATCATTGTAGGGCTCACTAAGTGGCCCATTGATGGCACACATACTCAACATAGGGATATCCACCTCCAACAGCTGACCTGTAAGCAGCAGTGTTCAACAGGGCTCAGTCATGGGTCCTCTACTACTTGGAATCCATTTAACCATGATACAAGTGAATACTGAATGTCTGTGGCTAACAATGTTGACTGGTGCGTGCAAACTGTGAGCACTCATAGCATCTGAGTTTTGTCAATATTCTACAAGAGGGTATTGATAAACAAATGCCTGTTGACATACTAATGGCCATAAACTCCATGCAGATATATATGTAGTATCATTTCCATCACTAACACCTATGTATCTGGTAAGTAGCACATCAGTCAAAACATGTGATGTACATACTTAGGGGTGAAAAAACTGGGTACACAGACCTGGCCACACAGGTTTACACCTAATGTACCTGAGACCACCATGTCTCCCAAGTGGTATGATGGAAATCATATGTCATAGCCGAGGGCACAATCATCCGTAATTGACATATTCATAACCTCCATGTACTCTTACCTCAGCATGCCAATATCTGAGTGCAATGGCCATTTGTTAATGGACTTTCCAAGCAGCACTGGCACTTGCAGACAACAGTATGGTCCCTCACAAAGGAACTTCACGTCTTCAGCATGTGTTCACTGGAGATTATCTGAAATAAGTGTCATTGGACCCTGTGGCACATAGACTACTCAGAAGTGATCTCTGCCTTGCATATGGGGTAATGTGTATACATGGCATAGTGGCACAGTAGATAGAGTAATCACTCAAAGGACATTAACCTTGTATGTGACATTAGTAATACATGCTGGTGGGAGAGATTTGTCTAGCAGACTTTAACCACCTTTGAAACAGAATCCTGGCTAATGGCAAGCAGAGCACCTCAGTGCACCATAGCACATACCATCTGTATGATTTGCTGGGTGACAGTCATTTCACCACAGGACCTCTGTCTGTGTCCTTCTTGGACTGGGGCATTAAGTGCTGATCATGTAAAGAAGAGTATACAGTTGTCTATAATTTGGCTGAGTGGCCATTATGCTAGTGAAGTTTAAACATCCTATGGTTCCATAAGCTGATGTAAATTGTTCTAACTGCCACACACACAAACTTGTCTACATTGAGGATAGCACCAGCTCCAATTACTGCTTATAGGAATCGGCACAGCACACACATAGTGCAAGTTGGCTATATGTAGACTAGATCACTTACTTATGTAAAGGTACACACTACAGATCACAGTATGTAATGCATGCAACACACCTCATGTCTGATAGTACTATCAGTTTAGGATATATTATACTTGATGACATCAGCAGGCCTAGTTGTGGTCAGGCATTTGGAGTGCCACATCATCTGCTACAAATAAAATTTTGCAAAACCCTATGTCTTTCTAAGTTACTGAAGTAATCATATTTATTTCATATGGGTATGCACACATACACAAAGTGGCCTGCAATGAGATTAGACCCCATACTTATCTAGTCTTACACACTATAGATCACAATACTTATATATCACAAGGATTAAGTTGGATGCTATAATGGCAGCTGGTAGCCTTAAGGCAGATGACATCATCAGGCTTTGCAGAAGAGAACAGTTTGGAAACCAGCAGCGAGTGACAGGGCCAAAACATGCATAACCATTGCAGTTTGATAGCCAGTGAGGGTTTCTCAGTTGTTTGGTGGGGGATACACACACACACACACACACACACACACACACACACACACACACACACACACACACACACACACACACACACACACACGTGGTCTGCAGTGAGAATAAACCCCTACTTATCTAGCCTTACACACTATAGTTGACAATATTCATTGCATGTGCCACAGCTTAAGTCAGATGCTACAGTGGCAGCTGGTAGTCTTAAGGTAGGTAGCATCATCAGGCCTTATAGAAGAGGGCAGTTTAGAAGCCAGCAGCAACTGACAGGGCCAAAAAGTGCATAGCCATTGCAGTTTGATAGCCAGTGAGGGTTTCTTAGTTGTTTGGCGTGGAATACATGCACACACACACACACACACACACACACACACACACACACACACACACACACACACACATGGCCTACAGTGAGATTAGAACCCCTTCCTATTTAGTCTTATACACTATAGATTGCAATATTTATCACATGTGCCACAGCTTAAGTCAGATACTATAGTGGCAGCTGGTAGTCTTAAGGTAGATGACATCATTAGGCCTTGTAGAAAAGGGCAGTGTGTAAGCCAGCAGCAACTGACAGGGCCAAAAAGTTAACAGCCACTGTAGTTTGATAGCCAGTAAGTGTTTCTCAGTTGTTTGTCAGGGGGATACACACACACACACACACATCAAGTGGCCTGCAGTGAGATTAGAACCCCTACCTATCTAGTGTTACACACTAAAGATCACAATACTTATCACATATGCCATGGCTTAAGTCAAATGCTACAGTGGCAGCTGGTAGTCTTAAGGTAGATGACATCATCAGACCTTGTAGAGGAGGGCAGTTTGGATGCCAATAGCAACTGACAGGGCAGAAAGTGCATAACCATTGCAGTTTGATAGCTAATGAGGGATTCTCAGTTATTTGGCAGGAGAATACACACACACACACACACACACACACACACACACACACACACACACACACACACACACACACACACACACACACACACAAACATCGCCAAGTGGCCTGCAGTGAGATTAGAACCCCTATCTATCTAGTTTTACACAATGTAGATCACAATACTTATTACAAGAATCACACCTGATGTCTATTTTGCATGTGATTACAGGCCAACTACTTGTGGATTACACAAACTAGACTTGTGTTGAACATCATCTATGGCATGGAGAGTGATATTGCTTTAAACTGTTATCTGCATTTAGCATCCTAGCAGTGAGATAACTCTTATTATCCTAGCTATGTGTCTACAGTTACCAGTATGGCCATATGCGGCTGTTTGCACTTGAATGGGTAAGCCTGTGGACAGGAACAATGTGCCCTGTCCATGCGTGTATAGACAACATTTTACATTACACCACCTGCTCATCTGTTGCTCTCTATGTGGTGACATCCGGCACGCACAGGGGTCTATAGGTAAGTGTATTATGTGCTGTTGGGCCCTTACTTTGTATCCTTTGAGTAACATTATGGATATGTGATAGAGCATCTTTACTCACCATTATTAGGCTATGCAGGACAATACAGACATCCATACACATATTTCTGTATTTAACAGGTTCATAGGTTCATAGGATGATACTAGGCTGTTGGCCTGGAGGCCCTTATACACCTAGCCAAGAATTTCACCCATGATCCCACTAAGTCAGCACCTGTTTTCCCTGTCCAGCAGGGACACAGGTGGGATCCCATGGGTATATTTTCTGTTTCCCATCCAGTCATCAAGGTTTCTCTTAAAGAGGGTTAGTGAGGTACTCTGTGTGACATGGAAAGGAAGTCTATTCCACTGATGGGGAGTCATTGGGACACAAATCTATCCCGCCAACAATTTCTATTAATGTCACAGACCAAGTTGAGACCTTGCATGCGGGTTGTGCGAGTGGAGTTTGACTTACGGATATGCAGCAACTCCATCAAGGCTGGGTCTGAGATGGCCTTGTATGCTAGACACAGGTTACCTCTGAGCAGTCTGTTCGAGACTGAGTAGAGGGACAGGACTTTTAACCTATTTGCATAGCATAGGTGTTTGAGACCCTGGATTTTCCTGATCAGGAACGTCTGTGGTCTCGCCAACTGCTGCATGTGGTTAGCAAGGTACATTCTGAGGGAGCATTGTTCTCAATAATTGGTCTGATAAGGGAGGAGTACAGGGATGTTACGACCTCCTTGTTCCCTTACAAGTGGTCGATGTATAAAGCCTTCCGAACAACAGAGGCAACATGGTGGTCAAAAATTTAGTTGCTCTCAACCTGGGTGCCCAAGTCCCTCATGAATGATTGCATGCTTAGTACATTGTTATTAATGTGATCATTAGTGGAGACACAATTTTCCTTAAAGGAGATAATGATGCATTTCTTGGCATTCAGTTTGAGGCCATGCTTCTGGCACCAGTCATTAGTTTGGGTAAGGCCCTCTTGGAGGATATTCACATCACTAGGTGAATTTATGACAGCGCCCAGCTTGCAGTTATCTGCAAACATGGTCAGCCACAGACCAATGGTTTTGGCTTGCACCTCAGAAAAGTATAACCCAAACAGTAGAGGCCCCAAGATTGATCCTTGGGGTAAGCTGCTTGTTACAGGTCTACTACTAGAGGTGGCTTCCCCTATTTTGACTGAGTGGGTTCTATCAGTGAGCCAGTTAACTACTCATCTGGTAATATGTGGGTTGATGCCTAGCTAGGAGAGTTTATCTATTATGCTCGAGTGGGAAATAATTTGGAAAGCTTTGGCTAGGTCAAGGTAGGTGGTGTGCACTGTCTTGACCACAGGCTTTGTTGACTGTTTCGAAGAAGGCAAACAAGTTTAACAGGCATGATTTCCCTTTGACAAAACCAAACTGTGTGGGCTCAA